>NW_024468347.1:0-35526 GCF_002104995.1 Linderina pennispora | reverse complement strand
ATGGTCGTGGGGGAGAGAATAGGGAGAATCCCAAGGCACTCTGCTCGCCAAAAAACAGAGACCCGGAATAATCCACCGCAAGGAAAGGAGGCAAACAACAGAACAAGACAACAGAACAAAAACGAGAGGGAAAGCAGACAGACTAGAAATCCTGGCTTGGCACTTTCAAAAACCGCACACTGCAACGCAGCGGACTGTGGCAGATCCCTCATAACAACACGCGAGGAAGGCATGGTGGATCTTGGACCAAGGTCATTCACGAGTGATTGCCGGCATCAGCGGGCGGCAATGCGGCGGCAATGCGGGCGACGCAGCTGCAGACGCAGCACGCAGCGTGGTTCCAGAAGACTCGAGCGACGCATTGGTATTGGGCGACAGTGGTCTTGCGACATGGCCCATGTCGGCATCAAGCCCTATGACATCTGCGTCAGCGTCGCTGGCATCATTCCGAGTACGACGCGTCCTCCATTTCCTCGTCGCCGTCGTCGCCCTGGGACGCACCATCATCGTCGCCTGCCTGTGCCGGCATGTTGTTGGCCAGGTAGTCGTAGTAGTCCTGCTCGATGAAATGGCAGTTGTAAAAGTAGTTGAACTGGTCCTCGTACTCGTGCCACGTCGACGGATACACTGATGTCTGGTCGTAGCTAGCTGCCAGGTTGGTCATGGAACCGGCAGGTGAGCGGGTATTGGGCGACGGAGCGAACGAGTGGATTTCGCCCATGGTGCTCATGCCTGAGGCTCGAGGCAACATGAAGCGCGGGTAATGCTCCGTGCTATCATCGCCGTCGGGGTAGCCGTAGCCGTAGCCGGCAACGCTCTCCTCGTATTCCTCTGACATGCGCTCGTCATTTTCATCGCCATCATCGCTAATGGACTCGGGGGACTCGGCGACGGGCGACGAACCGTGGGGGCGCTTGGTCGACAGGTGGGCTGGCGAGTTGGAACTGGATGCGGGCAGGATCTGGTCACTGTTGGGTGCCGTGCTGCCTGCTGGGATCACGTTTTCTGGTTTGTATCAGCGTCGCTGTTGGCGTTGGCGCTGGTGTCGTTGTTGTTGTTGGTTTGGCGTTGTTGGTTGCGAAGGGATCTTGCGGATGACTGGGATTTGCGGAGACGGGGGTGTTTAAAAGGGGATTGCCAGCAGTGGCAGCGGACGTAAGAGCGCCATTGCTTCTTACGCCATGTGCATCGCTGCGACTGCTGGCAGGTGGGGCGACGGTCGAAGTGATCTTTGTGTCCTCCGCTGAGGACTCGTCCGACGACGACTCGTCGTCAGAAATCTGCTTCCCCGCCTCTGGCTGTGGGGCATCGGGCTGGTGGTTGGCATTGGCTCCAGAGAGCTTTGAGATCGAGCCTTTGAGCCCAATGTTCTGGCGCCCGATCAGCTGCTCCTGCACCTGCTCAATGCTCTTAAAGTAGCGCACGGTCTTGACGTGCAGCTCGAGCGTCGCGTCCTCGTCACACACGACCATGGCTGACGGATGCAACTGCACAACCGACACGGTCCACATGTGGTTGACGCCCTCCTCGATGCATTTGGCCAGCGCAACCGCCTTGTGCGCGCCTGTGATGATCAGCAGCACCTCGCGCGCTGCACGCACTGTGCCCACGCCGACAGTCAGCGCCAGCTTGGGCACTTTGTTAACATCGCCGCCAAAGAACCGCGCATTAGCCAGCACTGTCTCGTACGCCAGGGTCTTGACCCGCGTCACCGACTCGAGCGAGCTGCCAGGCTCGTTGAAGGCAATGTGCCCGTCGGGGCCGATGCCGCCCAGGAACAGCTCGATGCCGCCGACATCTTTGATGCACTCCTCGTAGCGCTGGCACTCAGCAGCCAGATCCTCGGCGTTACCGTCAAGCATGTAAATGTTCTCAGGTTTCAGGTCGATGTGGTCGTAAAGATGACGGTGCATGAACGAGCAGTAGCTCTCTGGGTGCGACCGTGGGAGACCGACGTACTCATCCATGCTGAAGGTTATCACGTTTTTGAACGACAGGATCCCCTGTTTGTAAAAGTCCACCAGGTGCCAGTACACCTCGACGGGTGTCGAGCCTGTGGGCAGCCCCATTACAAACGGCCTCTTGCGCGTGGGCTTGAACTCATTGATTCGCTGGCGGACATAGTTGGCTAGAAATTTGGGCAATTAGCTGGAGCGGTGGTTGTGGTGGGTTATAAATGCTCGAGGAGGCGACTGCCGTGTGCTCTTACCTGTGTAGTAGGCAACAGCCTTCGGGTCCTCCCGAATAATGAGACGCATTCGAATACGCGTTGGGTGACTGAACCCCCTGTTCTGCTTTGCTCAGATATATAGTCCTTGCGCCGTTGTATCTGGCTTGGCTGGCAAAATAGATACAGAGAAGCGGCTAGAAAAAAATAGTCTAACAGGGTAAAAAGAATACAGGGAGATGAAAACCCTGGGTGGAGAAGAAATATCGCGATGAGAGCAAAAGAGAAAAGCAGGAGACGCCCAAGAGACGAAAAAGAGGCGCTTATTTCATGGGGATAAATAGGAAATCGCGGTGCTGGGGATGCTGCTGTAAGCTGGGTGCCGAGGACCAGGGCTACAGACGACAAAATTTGCTCACCTGACACTTATCATTATCACTGCCCTTGCTTTTCTTTACTGCTGCTATTGCGTCTGGCTGCCCAGAACAGAGTGCGGGGGAGGGTGCGCCTTTGAATCCAGCCAGAACCCTCGGGTACGCAACCAGCAGACCTGTTTTTTTGTTTATTCTGACGCAGACGGCATGCACGACGATATTGCGCTCGTTTTCACCCGCAAGGCTGCTCCCCCATGTGGCAAAAGGACACGGCCAGGCGGTTTGCACCAACAATTGCCTGGCATGCATTTTAATACCCTGTCCGCAGCGAGTAGCCAGGTCATGCCGACATGACCAATTTTCTACTTGCCCTGTCTCGCTGCCTACGCTGTCGGCAACCTCGTCGCAAATGCTACTGGTTACACCCGCGGACAAATTCTCGGGGTTGAGGACGCTCAACTGAGCACTGGCAGTCTGGAAGCATCTTCGCAGTGGGCTCGTTGGGGGAGGGGCGAAAACAGCTGGCCAGCAGACATCGGGGGTCGCGGTCGGGCAGTTGAATGGTGCGGCTGGCAGGCAGCCTGCAGCGGCCAATATTTCGGCCAGCAGGAGCAGTTATAGCCCGGATTTGGGAAACGGGGAGGGGAAATGCATGCTGCGCCATCCATTTCTACTGCAGGCGCGGGTGCCATCAACGACTAATCGGCGCTGGCGTTGCAGAGTGGGCATCCGTGTTGGGAGGGGGCGTGGATTGAAGGTGAATTGCAGGATTTGCACTCGTTTGAGTGTGGCCTTCAATCTGACAACAGCAGCTTTTCATGTGACACCCAGTGCTGGCATTCTGGATGCTTCGGGTATGTAGTCTGGCTGATGGCACACACCCAGAGATATATCGCTCCATCCACACAGGAGCTCGCTTTTGCACCAGTGCCTGCCAGCTAATGTAATCATGCACGCCTATCCGATTGTCTATGCCTAGTCATGGACAAGAGCGCGTCTGGCATCCGTGCCATGGTGCAATTTGGCCTAACAATTGGCCGTCTTTGCAGAAAATATGTGCATCTTGGTGAGCTACGAAAAGCACATCCACGATCCATCCTCCCCAAAGTTTTTTAAATTCGCAACTTCCCCCAGGCAAATGGCCGAACAAATGCCCTTTGCCGCACGCCCATTGGCCACGCCGGCATGCATGACCAGCGCCGTGCACGGTGGATTGCTGGTGCGGCCAGCGATAATAAAGCGAAAAAAGTGTGCTGATGCGCCGAGGTGCGGAATGGTGTGGTGTGGTTGGGCAGACAACCAGTGAGGTGGGCTCAAGGAGGAAAAGCGCAAATGGGCCATTATCCCCTTGGCCAGTGGTCGGGAACAAGTGGTCACAGCACAAGCTTAGAGCGGCACAAATGCCCGCCCCCACTCCTAGCGCCTGCCGGCGAGCCGCTAGAAAGAAAAAAGTTTGCCGCTGCTCCAGGGCCCTATATAAGGGGAGGTCGAGAGCCGGCCGTCCATTTCCTGCCCCTTTCCTTGTTTCTTCATTATACACCACCGCCCTTATTCCCTTGTCTCTTAATTAATTACCCTCTCTCCACACACCTTTTGCTTTATCTCCGGTTGAAAGCTTTTGCCACAATGTCAAAGTCAGCAAGCCCCATCACCCAGTTCTACAACTGCCGCATCCTGCGTGACCACAAGTTGGTCGAGGACTACCTATATGTCCAGGACGGCAAGATCATCGATCCGGCCAAGATGTTCTGGGAGGAGAACCGTGTCCCGGACGTGCGCATCGACTGCAAGGGAGGCATCGTGTCGCCCGGCTACATTGATGTGCAGCTCAACGGCGCGTACGGCTTCGACTTCTCCAACGACACCGAGATCATCCAGGAGGCCGTCGATAACGTCTCCAAGGGTCTGCTGCTGCAGGGCTGTACGGCGTACTGCCCGACCACAGTCAGCTCGCGCCCCGACGTGTACCGCAAGGTGCTGCCGTATCTGGGGCCCCGCGAGGGCTCGCTCGAGAACGGCGCCGCGATCCTGGGTGCGCACGTCGAGGGACCCTTCATCTCGCCGCTGAAGAAGGGTGCTCACGAGGAGGCCACACTGCGCACGGCCAAGAACGGCCTGGCGGACTTTGATGAGTGCTATGGCCTCGACAACCTGCGCAAGAACGTCGCCTACGTGACTATGGCCCCTGAGGTCGAGGGCATCATGGATTCGATCCCCCAGCTGATCGAGGCCACCGGCATCAACATCTCATCGGGTCACTCGAACGCGTCGACAGCCCAGGCCAACGAGGCGCACAAGAAGGGCGCCAAGATGGTGACCCACCTGTTCAATGCCATGGCTGCCTTCCACCAGCGCGACCCTGGAATCATCGGTCTGCTGGGTGCCTCCGAGTCCCGCCCCTACTACGGCATTATCTGTGACGGTGTCCACGTCCACCCGCACTCGGTCATGATTGCCTACTACGCGCACCCCACGGGTGCCTGCCTTGTCACCGATGCCATGTCGGCGCAGTGCCTGCCCGAGGGCTACTACAAGCTGGGCAATATGGACGTCGACGTGCACAACGGCCACGTCTACATCAAGGGTACCAACACAATCGCCGGCTCGATCGCCACGCTGGCCCAGTGCGTGCGCAACTTTATCAAGTTCACCGGTGCGTCCAAGGTCGAGGCCCTGGAGAACGCAACTCTGCACCCGGCCCAGATGCTCGGCATCACCGATCGCAAGGGCACCCTGCAGTTTGGCGCCGATGCCGATGTGCTGGTTCTCGACGACAACCTCAACGTGGAGCGCGTCTTTATCGGCGGAACCGAGGTCACTGAGGACAACGTAAAGTTCCACCACAATATCCAGAAGGAGGTCGCTGCCAACTAAGCACGCGCTCTTGTCTTGTGGATCAAAAACACATATTCTCCCTGTGCTAACATCAAAATTTTACCTGTGTTTACCTTATTTTTTCTCCCGCAAATACATTTCCATTCTCTCTCGCTTTCAGCCTGTGTGCACTGAGTGATGGGTTGCCAAAGGAGTGACCCGCTGCTATACCGCACATCCATGTGAAGCGAAAGAAACATGGTTCCAGCCGGTATGGATATTGAATTAACTCATACTTTTCTGCAGGTTAGCCCTGGTTTATGAAGTGCATGTTGTCATCAAGCACTAGAAGGGTACGAAAGAAGCTTTTGATTGCATCTGCTGCTGGCTCATGGCGGGTCTGAGCTTGAAATGAATGTATGCGCATACACATAGCATTCATCATTCAAGGATGATTCCAGTTAAAAAGGGAGGGAGCGAAGGGAAGAGCCGAGGATGTGCATACTTGCATGCCTTGCATCCCCCCTGTTTTCGACTACCTTGGCATGTTTTATTCCCAGGATTTGCTTTGCAAGCGCGGGCACCACTTTGGCACAATCTGGTTGCTGGCGACAATGGGCGAGCGGTCTCGCTGGCGGCGCATCACAGCAAATGAGCTGAGCAGTATTGACATCCCAGCTGCCTGCCAGGACCTGCTCGCGCCTCGGGCGCCAATGGCTCTGCGGCTGACATCGACACTGCTGATCGGCCTAGTACGCGCGCTACAGCGCAAGGCCATGTTGCTCTATACTGACTGCCACTCGACGTGGGTGCGCGTTCTATCGACGCCTTGGGTTATCGGCCAGCAGCATGATGCTACCTGGAATGCGACCACTGCCACGACAACACTTCAGGATGTGCGTCCGATCACACTATCTGATGTCACGGTCCCGACGTACATTGACTCGCATGGAAGCATTGATATGCAGCTGGCTATTATAGGCACTGAGGGTAGTGGGAACGAAGTGTCAGCCCAGAAGACTGTGAAACGGCTGCGTGAATTGGGATGGATCAAGTCTGCCGACGTAGATCTCAAGGACAGCAAGTTTGACCACAATTCTCGCATCGCACCGCATACCAGTGACTGGGCATCCATCTCGCTTCCTGACGTACAAGTACCTCGTTCCGGCTCGGTTGACTGTAATAGTAGTACCAGCAGCAGATCAAACTTGATCCTCGATCCGCTTTTGCTGGCAGCGGATGATGGTAGCGGTGGGATGGATGATGATTTTGAGCATCTGTTGTTTGATGCTGAGGTACCCGTCCACTTTGACGGTGGAGGCAATATCCAGTTTATTGCCAGACCGGGTAGTGGTGCGGCTGCGAAGCCCCAGCGTTCGCACACTGGCACTACGGCAACTAGCGCAAGGACAGAGATGTATTTTTTGTCGCAAATCCCGACAGAGGGTCTGATAAGGAACGTTACACCAGGACAGTTGGGTGGTGTCTTGCAATGCCTGGACCCGACAGATCATGCAACGCTGAAGTTTGGCGATGCAGATCCGATCTTGCATGCACCGACCGCAGAGGCTGATGACCGAGTGCTAGAGGAAGTTGAGAATAGTGTTCTGCGCGACTGGGATTCTGGAGACAGCAGAGATGCAGCAATAGACCCGGACCACTTACCAAAGCGGCGGCGACTAAACAGTAATGCGCCGAATGGACGCTCACTTGCTCAGCAGTTGGCTGCGACATACCAGGCACGGGTGACGGACCTGTGGGGCAATACGTGCTACTGGCAGGCAGCGCAGCGAAGCAAGGTGATGGCCAGGGTCGCTGAGCGCAAACTGGTGAACCTAAAACACCGGATCTCGCTGGTAGTCGCTGCTGCGACATCGGCAGGCAGGCTTTCAGCGTTCTCTAGGCTGCTGGGTGAAACGGCTCATGATGGAGATATGCACATTGCAATGCCGAGCAGCTCACCAAAGCCAAGCATAGATGCAGGGCTCGACTATGGAAGCATTGTATCTGACGAGCACTTTGAGCTGGAGATGGGGCGTGGACAGTCGCCGTCTGAGGTGGCCCGGCGGATGTTTGAGCGCGAGGAAGAAGAGCTGCAGCTGCATAGCATTGAGCTGGATATTCCCTGGCTGAACCCCGGTGCTGGCGAGATGGCACAGCGCAGAGTGTCAGTCTCGATGCGCACAGAGTCGAGCCCTGGAGTTGGATCTCGGCACGGCGGGTCACATGCGGCTAGCGTGCAGTCGACACCATCGCGTTTGGCGTCACTGGACCCACCATCGGCGGATGAGTTGGAGGTGCAGGAATTCGAACTGACAGCAGATATGCCAGCAGCGCATAGGGACATAGGAGCAGGTGATGATGGTGATGATGATTTGGATGGGTTTCTTGACACCAGGACTGCGGGTAACGAGCGTGATATGCCCAACGACGATTCGCGCAAATTCTATCATTTTGTTGTATCCAAAATCAGCAGAGCGGGCACAGCACAGTTCGGCGACTTGGTCCAGGCACCACATAATAAGCGGCGTGTTGCAGCGCGGGCGTTCATGGATTTACTCCAGATGGCCACGCACTCTGTGCTCCACGTCTACCAGGCATCACCATATAGCGGTATTGAAATCTCTATTGAAAAAGAAATAAATGGATGGAAATGAAAAAAATACATGGTTGTCTTTTGCAAAGTTACTTGGATGTGGAGGGGAAATATGCTGGCGGAGGCAGAGAATTGGCAGATTCAAACGATGCTTTGGATCTGGTCTCGCGCATGGAAACAACATCGAAGCCCTGGTCGGGATCCTCCTGGAGCGATGATAGGGCAGTGCGCAGGGTGTCGGTGGAGGAGCTGACAGTCGATGGGGCGAGACGGCTCTTTTGGGTGCAGACATCAGGGTTGGTGACCCTGAGCTCCAGCGGACGCTGCAGGGTATCGTACAGGGCCTTGTCATCCTCAAAGTCTCTGGTGCCGACGAACGACGGCTCGTTGGTGACTGCAGAGAAGCTGGCGCTGGGGAACGACGAAAGGGTCGATGGTGGAGCAGCGGCAGTGAGCTCGCTAGCCGACAAAACACAGGACACGGAGCTGCCGACCGAGGAGGGCAGCGGGTCAGACACAGCCGATCGAGACAGCGCAGCCTTGTCGGACACAAACGACCGCACGAGCTCGGGATCAGCAATGCCCGGAGCGAGTATTTCCCAGCGGCGCACCTTGTCTCTGTGCTCGGAGCGCACCGAGCATATGGCCGAGCGGATGGGGGCGTCGAGGTCTTCGATGCGGAAGCGCAGGGTCAGGCCATGCGGTGGTTTCTCCGGGCGATCCGCAGCGGGCTTGGAGACGGCAGCTAGATCGACCTCGCCACGGGCCATGATCTGGAACCGGCGGAGCCGCTGACGCAGGCCACGGTTGAAGGTGCGACAGACGGCAATGCAGAGCATAGCCAGGACACTGTCAAGAAGCACAAGCACGGTCAGCATCACGCTTAGGTACTTGCGGCCGTCGCGGTACCGCTCCTGGCGGTTGACCGCAACCAGCATGTAGATAAAGTACACCGGTGTGGCAATGAGCGCAGCAGCACATGCACGCATCACCCATGGCAGCTCCTGGACGGCTGCAAACAAAACCATGGTTATTAGGACGGCCGCCAGGACCAAAATAAAGACATTGCGCAGCCACCCGTCCGCCTGCGCTACAGCCACCAGCAGCCAGAACTCGACAAACACCGCAGCGCCCAGAATGCTGACTGACAATAGCACCTGGTGCAGCAGAAACATGCGCTGCATTGCGCGGTCGGCGCCCAACGCCCGGTACACCTGCCATCCGAACTCCCGCCGCAGCCATCGGCTCTCCACATACGCCTTTGCTGCGCACCCCACCAGCGTCACCGCAATGCTGGCTGCCTGCATTCCCGCCACGCCCATATGCGCCTGCGCCAGCTGCGCTGCCCGAAATACCGCCAGCACCACATCGAATGCTGTCGCTGTTGTCACTAGCGGGAAGCTGCGCACATGCAGCCCGCCGTAGGCCAGTGCAGCTGCAAATACCTGGGCCGCGATGCATCCGCTGTCATAGACGATGTATTGCGAGTCCGGCGCCCGCGCCCGCAGTCGTGCAATGAAATGTGCTGAGAAGGCGATGTTCACTGTGGCCTGCACCAGGCAAATCGCCATGAAACCTGTGGCTGCTGCCGACCACCGGCCGACGCGAAGCAGCGGAGATGTGAGCATTCTGGATAGTGAGAGTAGAAAAGATACAGGGAAATTGCGGCTCTTGCAGGTGTTGCGGAGACATGAGAGGGGCGAGGTTAGACTCGTCTGGTCCGCCAGTGCTGGGAAGAAGCAGGAGAGCCTGCACAATGAGGGCATCCTAAACAGGGAGGCACGCGCACTGCTATATTCCCCCTGGAGTTAGACCATTGTGCATGCGGTGCGGTGTAGTGCGGGAGGTCTGGAACACAGGCAATTGAGCAGCAAGCCAATGGGTGCTACTAGGCAATAAATTACGGGTGGGGGCAGTTGTGATTCTCAGCACAAGAAAAAACTATAGCCTCCTCAGCTAGTCTGCTCGACCTCCACACGCGAGTCCTTGCGCTCGCGGTGCTGGTCCTTGGGGCGGTCGAACAAGTCAGAGCTGGCCAGCGACGGGCGCAGGTACATCTTGCGGGCCTGGGACTGCGCCAGACGCGACTGGGCGTGGACGATGCCGCAAAAGTTACCGCGCAGACACCAGGCGACGGTGTTGATTTCCTGCTCGCGCATGCCGGCAGTGCGCAGGTAGCCGCGCACAGACCCGTAGTTCTTGCGGATATGGCGCAGCAGGTTACGCATTACCGGCGCCGGAGTATCGCAGAAGCTGGGCGGCAAGCCCACAGCGCCCATATCGAGCGTCTCCATGCGGTGGCGCACCGAGACCAGATTGGCCTGCGACAGCGCATAGTCCTGGGCAATGATCTCGTCATCGACCTCCAGAATGCCTAGCAGCAGCGCAGCCACAATGCCGGTGCGGTCCTTGCCGTGCTGGCAGTGGAACAGAATCGGGTAGGCGCACGGATCGGCAAAAATGCGCATCACCGACGCAAACTCCTCCTTACAGTAGTCCACATAGTCCTCGTACGATCCAGCCAGCCCGCGCGGCGCCAGCACCTCGCGCCCAATGGTGCGGATCGCCTCGGCCTTGTTGAACGTCGCAAACCGCAGAATCACCTTGAGCTTGGTCGACCACGGGGCGCTGGCCCATACGCATTTGCGCCGGTAGTTGTCGCCCAGCACATTGCACCGGAACCGCCGCCGCCGCCCGTCGAACCGGTTCTCGATGATCGTCCGCCCCGGCTGCATCCCCGGCGGATTGCTACGCACCATGCGTCGCCGGTTGCGCCCGCGCTCGGCGAACCGCATGCCTTGATCATGCTCTGGCGTCGATTGCCGCCGGGCCGCCATCCCCTCGGTCCGCTCCGACGCGTCCGACTCCTCTATTGGCGCGGTGCTGGCGCGGTGCGTGGTCAGCTTAGGTATTGCCAGATCGTCGGGACCCTCGCTGTGCCTGCTCCTGTCCGGCAAATGCGAGAGACTCTGCATCGAGAGCTGCGCTGGCGGGTTGCTGACGCGCTTGAGCCCGAACGCCATGTCGTCGCCTGGCTGCTTGGTCATCTTGATCCCGCTGTCGCTGTCCTCGTAGTCGTCAAGTCCCTCCTCGATGTCCTCCTCGGCACCGCTCGAGATTGACAACAGCTCATCAGCATCATCACCCTTGCTGGCGCTGGCGTCGTTCTCGGCTGCCTGCACCGAAGGTGTGATGATGGTGATGTGCGGGCGCGGGGCGGGCACGGGGCTGGGCTCCCGTTCAATATGCACAGCTGGCGGGGGAGCGATGACGCTGCCATCAGCCGCCAAACCGCCCAGCTGAGACGCCGTGTGATCCCAGCACGACCTTAGATGCTGCAGCGTGTCATCGCCCCAGTCCAGTGCCGAGCCCGCGCTGTTGCGCGTCGGCCGGATAATTGGCCTTGGCACCTCCCTATTCTCTACTGGACTCGTGGGCTCGGACGGAATCGCCGGCAGCGGGGCTCTTGGCGGCTCTATATGCACAGCCATGGGCACCTGCTCGGTGACGTCGTACCTAGGCACGTATGGCGCGGTCCCAGTGATCTGGGTCTCGGAGTCTGATCCACGCTGATCATACAGGTGCGAAAGCGCCCGGGCCAACGGGTCGTTGCGGGCATCGCCGAGCATGCGCGAGTACCGGAGCGAGTTCTTCTGCGTCCACGCATGCTGCGAGTCGCCGGTGCGCTCCCACGGCTTGGCCGCGCCCTCGTAGTCGTGCGCCGCCACCTCGACGATGGTCTGGCGGATCTGCTGCTGCCGCAGCTTGACCAGCTTCTCCATGCTCTGGCCCGGCGTCGGCTCCAGTGACGCGGGGTAGTGCTTGGTCAGGATGTCGCTGGCCCGGGCCTCCAGCTCCGACCGCAAATCAATGATTGTGCGGATACCGTATCTGGAAAACAGCGTCTTGACGTCTCTCTCTCCGGCCGACCCGAGCTCGGCCGATCGGAACACCACGCCGGGCATCGGCCCTTCCTTTTTCGACAGCCCGCGCTCATCGTGCAGCTTGAGCTGCAGCTTGATGACGCTGGCGCCGATGTCGCGGAAATTCAACACCTTGTCGCTGAACATCTGCTCGCCGCCGTACTCCTTGGCCTTGCGCAAAGCCACCCGCTGCACCTCCTCCGGTGGCATCGTTGGCTCGTGCCGGATATGCGGATCCTCCACGCCCCGCAGCGACGCCAGCCCGCTGGAACTGCTGCTGGTGCTGAGGCTCTCGGGCTCCGCCATCTCGCTGGGCTCTGAAGGCATGGGCGGTGCGCTAGGCTCCACTGCTACAAATGACGTGACCGGCGGTGCCGAGATCACATTCAGATCCGTAGGCATGGTTGCCGAAGTCCGGTGGATCCGCGTTGTCAGGGGTGCTAATGGCGACATGTCTGTCGGCCGCCGACGCACATCCAGCGACGTGCGCAGAGGCAATGGTGGTGCCCGGTGCCCGCGCGAATTGTACCGCCGTGGTTCCTGCTGTATGGCCACGGGTGCCGGGGTCGAGACCCGCCGTGGCAGCTGCTCTGGATGCTCTGCTGTCGAGTACTGCATTGTCCGCACCTGCTGCATATGCGTTGGCGCTAGCGGTTGTGGGTCAAGTAATAGAAGACTGCTATGGCTCGTATTGCTGTGTCTGTCCAGCGTTGTCTCTGACCACGACGCCTGGAGCGAGGGACGCCGGTCTGACCGGTACCGCTGAGCGTTCTCTTGCTGCTGCTGCGTCTCCTGCGAAAGCGTACTGTCCATCAAAGTATGAAAGAAAAAAGTAAAGCGTTATCTATGAAAGGAAAATGGCCGGTGGTGCACTTCTATACAGGAAAGTAGGAGAGGGCTTTGTTGCGGAAACAATGAAAATACAAAAAATTCTGAACTCCTTTGACGTAAATGAATAAATGGGGGAAAAAGCGTTGGAAGCAAAGCGGAAAACGAAAGCTTGGATTCGGCCACGCTTTTAAGAAAAACTGCCTCTGCTGGGGAGGGCTACCCACACACGAATTGCACTTTAGTCATCCCTAGTGTGGTGCTCTCTGATTACAAACCTTTGCATGATGGTGGCACCAGCGAATGGCTGGCTCTTCCCCGGGCAGAATTGCCCACTAGGTGTGCGACGAGACCTAAACCCCATGTTCCGTAGAGCCAAAAACCCCCCTTTGACTTTGGAGTACTGGAGAGCAGCCACTAGGGGAGAAGCATTGTTTCTACACTGCCACACAAGCCTGCATGGTGTCCAGGTTTTCCGTGGTGCTGCGTATACGGAAACAAGTCCGTTTTCGCGCCTGTTATTTTTGGGCTATATCGGGGAATGATCGGAGGGACAAATTTCGCCTACTCAAGCCTAGGAATACAGACACAGGTAGTCTGCCGCCTCATTATTTGCACCCGGGGTGCACAGCGACTCGATCGCCGAAACAGTTGAGTGGACAGCCAACACCCATTGTGATGCGGGAAATCTCCGCAAAATCTTGGCATTGATTGTTATAAAAGCTAGCACTACCCAAAACCTAAATTTAGCTGCTCACAGCCAGCGCAGCCTGGCGGCCAGCCTCCCTGCCAAACACCACACATTCAAGCAGCGAATTGCCGCCTAGGCGGTTGGCGCCATGCAGACCGCCAGTGACCTCACCAGCAGCCAGCAGGCCGTGGATCGGGGAGCCGTCGGCGCGCAGCACCCGCGCGTGCTCGTCGAACCGCACACCACCCATAGTGTAGTGCAGGCTGGGCGTGACCACGCCCCAGTAATATTCGCCAGAACTGACAGCGTCAGCAGGGAACACATGCTTGCCAAACTCGTCATTGCCCGACCGCCTCGCCTGGTCGTGTCCTGTCAGCGCCTGACTCAAGGTCTCCGGCTCCACGCGCAGCGCCTCGGCCAGTGCCTGCAGATTGTCGGCTTTCTGGATTAGCCCCATTTTCTGGTAGAAACCCAAAGCCCCATGACCGAACTTGCCGGCAGCCTGCTCGGACAGCACAAGATAGGCGGCAGCTTGTGGCTCATTGACTATGTAGTCGCCAGGGTAGCGCGCGCACAGATCGCTAATGCAGTGCTGGTTGATGGCGTCAGTGACCTTGTCACGCGTTTCGAGCTCATTGACAAACCGTCTGCCTTGGCCCGTCAGCAAAACGCCGCCGTCGCCGCGCAGCGCCTCGGCTGCCAGGAACTTGGTCGGATTACCAGCATCACCGCGCTTGACAAAGCCAGTCGGATGCACCTGCACCTGGTCCATGTCCACCAGCTGCGCACCCACCGCCGCAGCCAACTTCATGCCATCGCCAGTGGCAAACGGCCCATTGGTGGCTGGCAAGCCGACCAGCTGTGGGGCATACTTTTGCAGCAGATCGGCATTTCTGCCTTCGCCGGCAAATCCGCCAGTCGCCAGAACCACAATGTCCGAGTCCAGCTTCTCAGTGGTCTCAGCAGCCTGGTAAACGACGCCGGTGACGCGGCTGTTCTTTTGGACAAGCTCGGTGACGCGCGCTCCGGTGACCAGACTGAACCGCTGGGGGTCGTGCTCAGCCAGGTGCTTGGCGAGCGTGCTGACGATGCCCCAGCCGACTGGCTGCGGCTTGCCGTTTATGTCTGGCCGCCGGTGCGTGCGCGCCCGGCTATGTCCGCCCAGCTGCGCCAGCACATCGAGGTCCAGCCCGAACTGCTCTTGCAGCCACGTCACCGCCTGCGTGCTCTCGCTCGTCAGCTTCCCCACCAGCGTCTCATTTGATCTGCCGTGGCCCGACTTGACCGTGTCCTTTGAGAACAGCTCCAGCGAGTCCTCAATACCGTTGGCCTTTTGCGTCCTGGTGTACACTCCGTTGATGCCCGACGATGCCTTGGCCGAGTTGCCGCCTGTGCGTGCCTCCTTGTCCAGCAGAGTCACTGTGATGCCGGCCATGTTGCGCGTCTGGTGGAGCGCCTCGGTCGCTGCCGAGAGCCCGGCCAGTCCGCCGCCGATTACTAGGATGTTTGTGCGTGGAACCATGCTTGGGGGTTTGAAGAGGTTCGTTACGAGCTTGGATGTGCCTTGCAGTCGCGAAATCGGTTGGAGTGCAAACAGATCGAGGAGGAAAGAGAATACTGCCACCACTAGGGTCAGCGCCAAGAGTCCGCGTATCATTGTCAGCAGCCCTACTCCGTTCATAGCGTCAGTTGTAGAACTCCTCGATGGCGTGGTTTTTGTATGCAATGTGGGAGAAGAGAGAGAAAAGGATTAGTGAGCAGTTTTTGAGCGCAACGGCCGACACATAAAGGCGCCAGGCATTGTGGCGTGATCCAGAGCTATCTCTAGTTGTCAGGCAAAAAGTAGAGCCGAGCTTCTCCCACCCCGCCAAGAAACTTACGAAATACCGGACAGAAGCAAAAAATGGTATTAAAAAAGTTGGAGGAAGAGGAGAGCCAGCGAACCAATATCAGCTACGCCGCACCACTGCGTCATCACAGGCGACAGTAGCAGAAACCATACTACATTTGATCTTCCGAAAAACGGAACACAGAATCCACAGCCTAAAAATAGGGAGTAGCTCTTATCTTTTCAATAACCCCCCCCCCACAAACCATGTCCACAAGCCACCTGCACATCTACCGCCAGCTCCTGCGCGAAGTCAACAAGCAATTCACATCGGTCAGCCAGAACCGCTTCTGGGCCACCCAGCTGCGCCTCAAATGGTCCACCACCCCCGACCTCCAAAAGGCCCAAACCGTGCTTACCTACCTGACGAATAACCGCAGGTACAAAGAGCTACTCGACGAATTCCAGCCCAAGATGCCCGAAAGCGACCGCATCGCCAAGACTGCCAACCGCGTCGGCCTGGAGATCCCCAAATCGTACAGCGAATAAATGCCAGAACCATTTTCCCACTGATCTTGCTTGCATATTTGGCTTCTTGAACAAATAGATCTTGATATCCATTAAAAATATCGTTATTTTTATTTTTATCTTTACTTCTTTACCTATGTATAAGATTTTACAGTTCAAACGTATCCGACCGTCCGCTAGAAACTTTTTAAATTGATTTAAAAAAACTTTTAAACCTCGAAGCGAGTTTGGGTGGCTTGCTCCGTAAGCTCCTTTTGATTTTGTGCGGTATCTGACTTCATCGGTGAAACCAGGGCGACAAGCTAGTATTGTACTGGTCACAGGCCTCCACTAGATATCTCCATTGGCTCAGCGCAAGAGCTGCTCTCATTGTTGGTCGGCCTGATAACTTCCATGGTGTCATCATGGTGGTCATCACCGGCTGCGCAACACTCTTAGGATATTTATTTAAGAGCAACATTTTGTTGCAGTATGGCACTTGCCTACAGCGGATTCTGGCCGAATTGATTGATATTTGCAGCCGCAAAAACACACTGCACAGTACAATGGGCAATGTGTCCAAGGGATCACACAATCTGTGTGGGATGTGTGGGGCCGGGTTGCAGATCTAACATCAAAGCCATTTAAGGCACATGGTGATAGAAAATTCCACGGAATGGCGACAACAGATGGTGTAACGATATGCATTTTGTTGCAAGACAAGGTACCTAAGACTGGTGCTGCAGTAGATGCTGATGCTGCAGGAGGCAATGCTACAGGCGATGCTACAGGCGATGCTGCAGGAGGTGGTGCTGTGGGAGGCAATGCTATAGCTGACTGTCGCTATATCCACCAAATCCCACAGCCAGAGCTGCAGAATCTGAAAGGCCGCTGTGTATTCATCGATCCAGGTCGGGGCGATTTGCTATACATGATGCACGAAAATAGCAGCAATGGGAAAGAGGGTGAAAAGATGCTCTACCGCTACACGCGGCAGCAGCGCAATAAGGAGCTCAAGCTGCGCCACTATGACAGGATTCGTTGGGCTACAAAGGATCAAGTCCCAGAAGATGCTGTCCGCAGAGCAGAGGCTGAGCTTTCCAAGCACTGCTGCCGGACCCTTAGCCCAGCAAAATTCCGTGCCTACGTTACTGCCCGTGCATCTGTGCGGTGTGTCCTAGCACCGTTTTATGCCAACACGATGACAGCGCGAAGGTTACCAGAGCAGCAGCCAACTAAGTCAAACAAGCAGCACCAGAGGCGCTGGAAGGCCCATCCGGGTGTCGGGACCAGTCCCAAGGTGTACCCGCTTCACCGCAAGCTGCGCCTTGATTCATTCATGAACCAGGCCCGTGCAGACCACAGGCTTGCCGCAAAACCCCGGAGCAAGTTCGGTCCAGATCCAGTGCTGACCATGGGCAATTGGAGTGCGCCGATGGCCCGACACCATGCGCCGATTCGTGGCAAGAGATGGCGCGACAAGTTCAAGCACCATGGCTTTGAAGTCTATCTGATCGACGAATTCCGGACATCGTCGATGTGCCCGTTCTGCTGCGAAAAGTCGCTGCAGACATTCCGGCATGTTCTCAACCCGTGCCCCTACCAGAGATCGAAGAACCCAACTGTGAAGTGCCATGGCCTTCTCCGCTGTACAAGCGAGTCATGTAAGCGGGCCATGGCACAATACAGGCGAGCCTATTCGTCTCGGCTCTTGAACCGCGACCTCGCAGCAGTTCTAAACTTCAGACTCGTTTTCTAGTCACTCTGTGATTCAGGCAGTATTCCTGAACGGTTCCGTCGCTCTACGGCCATTGCTGCCAATGCTTCTGGCACCACCCCTGAAACAAAGAACCCACACAAGAGGCGTGCAGCAGCAGCAGGCGATTCTGCTGCCAGCAGCAGCGAGCCAGCGCTGAAGCGCCTGCGCTGAGCAGGCCACCAAGGTGGGAGATGTCCATGACCGCCATTGCACCAACAACCATCCGACACGTTCAAATGATGGGTTCGCCGTGATGCTCTTATCGACGTGTCAACCCATGCTGACTATCAGCCGAGCTTGCATCGCGAGCAGAGTAATTCTGGTACCTGTAAATACAACATTTTCTTCACTTGCACATGCAAAAGTTTGCTCCCACGCCTGCCTCGGCACACGTCCGTGCCGCCTTCACCGGTGTGAACAGAGAGCGGTCGAAATCCTGCTGGTCGTACCTTGGCCAGTTGGCCAGTGTCTTGAGCGCATAATGCGTCTCAAGCGGCGTCGTCAGGCGCTGCTCGTTCGTGTACAGGCCGTGCCTAGTGTGCTGGTCCACGTATGAGCGCAAATAGCTTGGCATGACCATAGAGAAGAACGGGTTTTTGTGCTCAATCTGCCCACTGTTCAGGAATGCAAAATTCAAACCCATGTGCAGACCATGGTCAGACAGCAAGAACAGCACCGTGTCCTCCAGCTCCCCGCTCTCCTTCAGCTCCACGAGGAACTGCGACAGCCTGTTGTCGAGCGAGCGCAGAACTTCGCCCGTGCCCTCGTGTCCCTCCATCAGATTGAGCATCATCAGGTACGGCCTGGTTTCGTTCGCTTCCCGCATCTCCTTCCTGAACTGATTGACATAGTCGAATCCGTACTCATGCACATGCCGCCCGTACAAACACCTTGCTGTGATCGAGAACGGGCCCTTGAAGTTACCAAACGAGTTGCCCGAGCTCGGGTAAAACTCTGGCATGCAGAACGGTGACGACATTTCATAGTCCAGACTGCGTCCGCCGACCGAAAAATCCAGTGAATCGAACGTATCCGCAATATATGTTGTGGCCCAGTCCTCGCACGACGTCTCCACGCGAGCAGTAACGTACCCGCGGTCACGGAAATACGCCCAGATCGGCAGAGAATTGCGCCCAGGGAATATCTCGCCCATGTACATGGCCTTGGTACTGTTGTCGGTGCTGACGCCCAGTGAGTGGTACCGGAAGAGCTCGGTCAGTTCGGTCTTGCCCGGCTCGTGCAGGGTGGAAAGCACCTTTGCGGTTTTCTGCAGTCGCCGATAGAACTGTCTATGCGAGACAGCGTCAACAAACAGGAACATCACGTTTGGCCGCTTCTGAGGCGCGCCCGGGTGGTCCTCCAAGTGCTCGGTCGGGCTGCGCGTATCGGCGGGCGGCGTGAATTTCGGCAGCTCCGAGGGCCGCGGGCTAACCCTTGTTACGATCTTGCTACCTGTACCGCACCGCACCACCACGGCCTGCGTGCCCGGATTGAGCTGCATTGGCTTTGTGTACGGAACATGTGTTGTGCGGTCCAGCACCCGGTGATTGAACACCTGCCACTTGGACTTGTCCTTGAGCGGCCACTCTCTGGTCTCCGGCAGGACATCGACGTACACGGAGCTTTGCGAGCAATTGACGCTAAGCAGACCTTCGCCATCGATACTCGCCTCGAATTTCAAATCCTCTGGCTTGCACGTCATGCTGCCAGCCCAGAAGTTCTGCGTGCCTGCCGGCAGCAGATCGACCAGCGGGTAGTTGTTTCCTTGCCACTGACACTCACCAGGAACTGCGCGCATTCTGTCAAACATCCCTTGGTCAAACACCGCAATGTAGTGCCGCAGCGCCACTGTGACGCCGCACGCCAACCCAAGAACCGCCAAGAACAATATCGCCAGGAAATGCGGCACTGTTGTGTACAGCACATAGAGGCTGACGATGACCAGATTCAGTGGCACGTAAATCAGCAAAAACACCAGTAGATTGTAGAACCCATGGTGCTCGAACCGCTCGCCATGGTCATACACATACAGCAAAACAAATAGCGCCAGTGCCATGGTCACAGTTGTTTTTCGTGTCGTCGGGCGCATCCGCCGCGTATACAGGATAACCGTGATCGCTGTCAATGAGAGCACCGAGACCAGGATTTCGGCCCCCATGATACCGAGGTTTTCGTTTATAAATAGAAGATCGCCGCCCTGGAGACTCAGCAGGTATGAGGACACCCAGGTGCAGGTCAGTGTGAACAACACGATATTGAGCGGGTGCTTTAGTCGCAATGGAATGCAGAACGACACCAGGCGAAGGAAACGCCGCGACTCGCTGGCCTTTTGGTTGATATGCGGAAGCAGATAGTCTGTTGAGGCCTCCGAGGCCGACCGCGATACAGCCGAAAGCTCGACAAAATGCTCGGGGGCAAACATTTCCTCGGCTTTGGAATCTGACTGCATCGATATGGAGTATCGGATATTATACGCACTAGTGGATCCGCAGACAGCTGCTTAGCACAGATAGGAATGTAATGAAAGAGTGATGCTAAAGGAACTAGGGGCACTCTCGAAAAGAATAAAAAAGGGCTGTCCAGTTGGCTGTTTGGCGAGGGAAGAGGGCTCCAGACTCTTTCTAATATACAGCCGCTATGGCGTTGCACACGCTGGCACCCCGCGGTCACCCTCGGAACTACGTCGGCTGTTCAGCCTCCCATGCGCCCGCTCGCTCCTACTCCCCCCAACTAGCCACCCTATCTCCACCCACCTCTGACGCATTTTGCGAATACACAATAAGCTAAGAATGTGTGCTCCAAAGGTGGCTCGCATTTCCGCCATTTGTTTCCGCTCTACAGAACCTTCCATACAGCAGTCTTTTTTCACTCTTTTCCATCCGGCACGGCGCTGAGAATCCCAAGCGAAGTCTTGCTGTCCAGCATCGTTTGGGATACTTGGTTTTTCCGCTTGTGGGCATCTTTCAGCAGTTGTCCACTTCGGCTTGCCAAATCGCGGATACGCTCACGAATGCCGCCGAGGTTGTGCAGCAGGGCCGTGGGTGGGGTACTCAAGTGGCTGAAAGAAGCAATGCTCGGTTGCATGACTTTTCGTCAGTTGAAAGCACATTGGCAAATGGTGTTGTTGAATGGTTTGTGTCATTTGGGGGGAGCCTGGATAAAGAGCGCGGAGGGGGGAGCAATGACGTCCGAGAAAAGCAAAAGCTTGTCCGACATGATGCAGAAATTGGTGCACAGCATCTCCCGAATATATCTGCAATCTTTGTCAGAAACTGCAGCATTCCCACCCTATCAATTGAAATGCCAAGACATCCCAATACAGATCATCCTTTAAGGTTCACCTGCTAAGCCAAATCGAGTATATGGGGGATACTATTATGTACATTGAAATTAGTGCCTAGCAAGTTTCTCACCCCTCCTTCCAGGTGTGGCTGCACTCGGAGTTGCAGCACTTGAAGAAGATGGTTGCCGGCTCATCGAGGGACCGGAGCTGGATCTGCATAAAGTAGGCTCGTTGGTGCTGGCACTTGGGGCATGGTGTCTCGATCGAGTCGACGTTCTTCCACGCCTCCTCGCCGCCCAGCACATCGTCCACCTCCTTGCGCTTGAGGATTGTGCGTGAGATCATCTGCCGCCGGATCGGGAACTGGTACGGACACGTCTGGCACACCAGACACGTCTCGCCGTTCTCGCCGACGCCGTTCTCCACCAGGAGCAGGTTCGAGCACGACGGGCAAAAGTGCATTGCTGACTGAGGCTGCGAATCGGGGGGGGGGGACGAAAAGCAAAAGAGAGCAAGGTGGGCGAAAAGTGTGGCTCCAAGAGCACGAGAAAAGGTCGGGCTTTGGCGGCGCAGCCAATCACGGCTGTGTCTGGGGGAGGGGAAGTGCCAGCTGCGGTCAGCTGCTGCCTAAGGCCAGCCGTGATCCGCGGCGCCTGGTGAAACGCCCTTTATTTCCCAACCCCCGATTTTCGAATCCATCCAAAAATGAGGTACGTCGACGGATACGCCGCGGAAATAGTGCGCCGGAGCTGCTGGAGCCGCTGACGGATTTTCTTTGTGGGTGACGGACCGAGGCAGGGGCATGCGCGCAGAGGGCAGAGGCGGCAGACATTGGGCCGGAATCGGCATTGGCCTGCGTGCACCCTCAGCCTCGGCACCTTCCCACTCAGCAGCAACCAGCACACGCACATTCGCACATATGCGCATGCATGTACGCGTCTATGCACGCCTGTGCACCAAAGAGCCCTTTCACACAGCCTAATTCACCCCACTCTACAACCACTGCTTCACCACACCCTGTAGCGGAAGCAAGATTCAGGTTGCTGCTGTGCGCGAGGAGGTCCGTGCCCTCCTTGCTGCGTCTGCCGAGAGCAAGCGCAAGTTTGTCGAGACTGTCGAGCTCCAGATCGGTCTGAAGAACTACGACCCGCAGCGCGACAAGCGTTTCTCGGGCACCATCAAGCTGCCCCACATCCCGCGCCCCAAGATGACCGTGTGCATCCTTGGTGACGCCCACGATGTCGACAAGGCCAAGGCCATCGACATGCCGTTCCGCTCGGTCGAGGACCTCAAGAAGATGAACAAGAACAAGAAGCTCATCAAGAAGATGGCTGCTTCGTACGATGCGTTCATTGCCTCGGAGGCCCTCATCAAGCAGATCCCGCGTCTGCTGGGTCCTGGTCTGCACAAGGCCGGTAAGTTCCCCACCCCCCGTGTCGCACACCGACGACCTCACTGCCCGTGCCGACGAGATCCGTGCCACCATCAAGTTCCAGCTCAAGAAGGTTCTGTGCCTGGCCGTTGCCATCGGTAACGTCAGCATGGAGGAGGACGAGGTTCTCGGCAACATCATGCTTGCTGTCAACTTCCTGGTGTCGCTGCTCAAGAAGCGCTGGCAGAACGTCAAGTCGCTGTACATCAAGAGCACCATGGGCAAGCCCCACCGCCTGTACTAAGCAGCGCATTCCTCTCTGCCCCCCAGCAGCCGTGTCCATCTAGTGGTTGTTTGACGCAGTGGTTCTGAGGGCAGGGCCGGCTATATTCTGGCGACTTCCGCTCAACTCTTTCACCTGTACCAAGTTCACATTGGGAATATTGTACAGTTACCAAAGCGCAGTTCCTAGTTTCCTCGTCCTTCTTTCGTGTGGCGGCTGTCCTGTTAGCAGGAGGGCTTGCCACCGGGCGTGGAGCTGGATACCTGTTATCCACCTAGGGCGCGTCTCTTGGGAGCTTTGTAGCTGGTCTCTTTTCTCTGAGTTGCTGCTCAAATAAACACGCTGTTGGACATAACCACCATGTCGACCACGACTGCAATTTGTCAATTCCATCACCCCCCACCACTGCTGAAGTCGGTGCATATATGATGATTGCTGCTGCTGCTGCTGTACCATTTCTAGAAATGCCTTGATAAGCTCTCCATCAGCTGCACGTGGGATTTGACATGTTTGTTTACAAAACTGTTGGTTTTTTGTCTATTCGTCCCTCCCTCCCTCCCTCGCCTCCCTCAGTAGGCCTATGTTTAATGACATATACCCCCCTTTGGTTCAAACAACACATTTCTGTCTGGGCTGTGACAATGCCTTGCTCAACAGAATGCTACAGCATATAGCCTGCTGCATTGATCCCTCGTCCTTTACTTTGCTTAAAACCATCAGCACCTGGGCACCTTCATGCCACCCATCCTGCCACGGCACATTCCCTTACTCCTTCGCCTCTTTGTAAGACATTTCCCTCTCTCCAATACCCTTTAACACGAATAAACCATGAAGGACTACGCTGGCTTATTCGACGCCATGGTGGCAAATATCACCGCCCCACCTCTATCACTTGATGAATTCCGCCTGTTCGTCTCTCGCGATTCGCAAGCAAAAAACGCGCTTGCATTCTGTGAGTGGTACCAGCGCTATCGCACTGTATATTTTGACCGCAGCGGCGTGCAATCACTACACAAGACAGCAACTACTGCAGCTAGCTCACGTCCTGGAATACCCGAGCAGTTTGCGCTGTCGAATTCCAACTTGTCGTCGCTGAGATCAGCCCGCTTGCCTGTTGACCGTATCTCGATGCGGTCAATCTCGGTACCAAATTTGCGATCCCGTGGCTTGAATGCCGCAGCAGCCTCTGGCAGAAACATTTACACGCTCAAGGCACACAGCTTTACAGATCTTCATCAGGGTGCTGCTAGCCACGGCCGCAGCACGATCAGCTCTGGAACCACGGACACACAGAGCTCATCCAGCCTACATGCAGCTTCCTTCGGCCTACACCAGGCCAAGGAGCAGGGAGCCGACACTGACCAGGAGAGCGTTTCTGAGGCTACGCCAGTTGCCCACGCTGAAACACCCGCAAAGGCATTGCTCAGTTGCCGGCGACACTCACTACCTGCTACGCCCTGTGACTATGTGCTCGAGTCTGAATCCAAAGAGCAGGAGGAAAACAGGCAGCAAATACAGTCTCTACTTGTCCTGGAGTGCTGGATGCGATTCCTTGACGACAACGCCGCCGAACAGTTGGTCATCCCAGATGCTGAACTGCGGTTTATCAAGGAGCGCCTGCCGCTCAGCATCACGCATCTAACGCGGCCACTGCTCTGCCCAGGCGACATGATTTCAGCCCGGTCGTCAGCCTCAGGCGCCAAAATTAATTCAGCAGCAGCGACAGTTGCACAGTCGCGTACTGGCGACGACGACTCTATTGAAACCGGAAGCCACGAGCCGCAAAATCCTCGTCGCATGGTGACTCTTGGCCTGGTTACCCAGCGCTCGCTTCAGTTCCAGCAGCCCGATTATATTCTCAAGCGCAACTTCGTCTCTCAAGTCCAGCTGCGTCGGGTTAATCTGGACCAGGTTCAGTCCCCGCTGTCGCTTAAATTCGGAGTCAAAGATTCCGACTCTGAATCTGACGATTATGCTGAGGTACATGCAGCTGCGCTAAATGGCTCAACCACTGCAAAGGATTTTATTGCTGGCATTCGCCGCATCTCTACCATGCCCACCATGAGATTGGGAAAGATGATGTCCCAGCTGGCACTCAACCCTGACGCTGATTCGATATCGCCTACTGAGGCGACTGCAATGCGCACTCAACGCCTCATCTCTGTTGGCGAGCTCCGAAAACACCACCCTTCGTTACGTCCTCGCCCGCCTTTCGTGTCTGTTATCTCTGGAGGCAAGAACGTCGATATTCTGGGATACAAACCGGTTCCACAGTCTATTTCCGAGCAGCTTGAGCCAAACGCTGTTCCTCCAGCTCTCTTTGACACCATTGCAAAGCTAGCAACGGCCCACCTTGTTGCCAACCACTTTCCAGACTTTTGCTGGCAGGCGTCGCAGAACATTTCGCGTAAGGAGGGTATCATCGGTTTAACCGCTGCGTTTATGTCGCTTTTCGTAGGCCTCGCTGTAGCCACTGCCATGACGCTGGGCCATGTGCACACCGCTTGGCGAGTATTTGCCCTCCCGTTCCTATTTGCTGCCTGCTCGATTGGCGTGGTTGCATGGCGACGTGTCAGCATCTGTCTGTGGTTTATGCGCAGGCGGTCGACGAGAATTGTCAAATCACACATGCTAACCCGTACTCGCGATCCCGAGATGGCTGTGCAAACCGATCCCAGCCAACAGGGACTCGATCTCAAACGTGTGCGTATCATCACAGGGACATTCGTCGACCCGTACCAGGCCTGCATCTCCGGCACTGTCCTTACCGGCTGGCAGTACATATCTGGATCCTGCGGTAATATAGTTGCAATTCCTGCCGCTGTCTCAAGTCCTTCATTGTGGTCGTACCAGACCACACTGATGCCTGTCAACAGCTTCGTGAGTAGACTGGTAACACTAATGCTGCGCTCACGGTGCATGGGCAGCTCATGGACGATTGACCTAGACCAGCACTACTACGAGGTAATTGAGCCCGAGGTGCTACACGACCAGTCCCGCACTGTTCTTATCGAGCTTGCTATCATACTGGTGCTCTTCACGATAATCGCTGCGATTGTATTTGTATGGTGATGTAATTTCATATGGGGATGGCAATATACAACTACATGTTCGCTGCCCTTTACAATGATTTAAGCGCGTAATATTTCGTCATACAGCCGACGCTGGTGCGCCCGAACTTAAGAGCCACCTGGTCCCACTTGATGCTCGCATCGGTTGTGTAGATTTCCTGAATATGTTCAAGAAGATTGCTCTCCTCGCTCGCCTCCCATGGGCGAATGTTCTGCCTGCTCATAAATATCTTGGCTGACGAGCGCTCGCGGCTGCTTGGCTCACGCAGCACCGGCCGGACCATTGTCCCATCTGTAAGCACATCGTCTAGGCTGTCGAACATGTCGTCGGCACTGGCGCTGCTTGATAGATCAAGCGTTTCTCGTGTGCCGTGCGTTGGCATGGTGCGCTTTGAGGCAGCTCGGGGTATTTTGCGGCTTCGCAACAAGCTGAGAAACTCTGATGTGTTGTGTTTGTTGGCTGTGGGCCAAACTCTGCCATTTGTACCGCCTTGGACATAGGTCGCAGGCGTGTTTTTCTGCTGAGAAGAGTGCATCGTCACTTTGGTGGCCATGCTGCCCGCACCCTTGCACCCCGTGTCCCTGCGCAGCCGCCGCTTACCAGACTTTGGTGATAGGCATGTCGAGTCGGACATGTACCCAGAGAATATGTCGTCCGATGGGCCGTCTGCTGCTTCGGAGTAGATTTCAATTTCAGGCAAGCTCATTGTGCGCTGGAGCGGGGCAAATTCTGGAATCGATGTTTTTGTGCGGTGGAGTAGTGTCAGTCGTCTGCCGCTTGTCTGTGAAGGGATGCTCTCTGGCTGACTACTGAGGTGTCGTAGGTTTAGTTTCCACATTTGCCGCTAGTTAACTGGCTGAATTCGAAGAGATAACAACTAGAGCGCAAATTGAAGGAGGGAGATAGTAAAAAAGGTGCAGCAAGAAAGAAGGCAACTACCAATCACCCAGTGCGCCAAGTTTTGTCTGCAGTGGACCACACCGCAGGTGCATACCGCTGAAGCCCATATCCACGCATGGCCAGGCCGTCGTAGCCATGCCATGCTGTTAGCTGGCACAGGCAACTGAATCTAGGTTTAGCCCTCTTTTCTCTGAAAATCTCGGAACCCTCAGCCACCTATCGAGCGATGACTGCAAGCCAGACTCACACACGGGAGCTGAGTCTTCGAGCGCATGCTCAGCTCTTCATTAAACACGCCCTGGCTGCGGAATCGCTATCCAATATTGGTCTGAGTCAAGTAGAGCCTGCGGAACCCTGTGCTTCTCGAGGCTACCCCCATCGGCTCCAGATCAGCGACACAAACAACCCAAACATCAGCCATAGCCTAACCTTTGGACACGTACGAGTGTATGGCACCATCGTGGGCAAGTCAGTGGCTGAGATCGATGCGCGCAGATGCACATTTTACTACATTGACGATACAACTGGAATCATCCCATTTATGCTGTGTCCCTGCACGAGAGAGGGCTATGGTGATGATTTGACAGAGAAGAGCGAGATGGAAACGCGGTTGTCACAAGGTCGAACATCCGACGGCGAGCTAGCTGGTACCTCTTTAGTTGTGATGGGCCAAATATGCCACTCCTCGTTCCCGTCAACCCAGTCATCGCGAACCAGCTCCAGCTGCTCTGCTGACCAGCCGACAACATGGATTCGGGGCCACATGATCGACATAAAGACAGACCCAATGTCGGATATTTCAGCCATGATGGATACACAACACATGTTTGGCTACTATTTCCCAAGCTATGCCGACTTGCCTCCCTATAATAGCCCGCAGTATGAAGGGCTAGGTGGCAGATTCCCATCTCAGAGCATGCGCTCATTTTTGCAGTCGCAGCTTTCACAAGCACCTTGCGGAGCTCGGACGTTCAGACAGCAGGAGACTAATTCGGCTGAACGTGAAACATGGCAGGCCGACCCTTGTAACCAATGCTGAAACGCAAATGTATCCCCAGGGTGTGACAAGCAACTCTGAATTGCATTTCTCACCACATCCGCCGTCAGCAAAGCGTGTAAGAATCGTCCATTTAGACGATACTGAGCCCTATACCTCAAAAGCGTCGCATCCAGCGGATCAGTCCTCGCCCACATGTCATATACGCAAGAAACCTCGTAGTGAAGTGATATCTGAGCGACTGTCGAGTGACTCTCTTGATGCCTTCGATATTGGTGACAACACGCTCTTCGGAAACTTGGATGCCCTGGATACACTGCTGCCTAGCGAAGTGCCAGCGGTGCGGACACTTTTGCAGAATCAAGGCAATTCAGCCACACACAGTGTCTTAGTTGCTAAGCTGGTTGAGATTGGAAGCAATCCCGAAGAGGCTATCGAGGATATGCTTTTGGCAGGAGTGCTGATAAAGCGAGGCGATAAATACTCGCTTGTCTGAGTGCAATTTGTAGTACATATTGAAGGAGATGTTGGATTTAAAAGAACGGCAGCTGGAGTAGAACTGATAAACTAACAGAAAATGACGCATGGGTATTCTGAATATTAACATCGCAGATATATTGACAAATTGATGTTGAATCAACACACTGGCCTCCTGGTTGGTACAAGCATGATGATAAGCCAGTAGGCGAGAACACCAACGTGCCAAATAATCAGCTGAGGAAGAATCGCATGGGTGCCAGTGTGCCACCGGATATATGAGGCGCCCGTACCCAACGAGTTAACTCTAGTGGGCAAGTGGTTAGATTGCGGTACAGCCTCGAATGTACTGTGGGCACAGGGACGGATGGATGGTGATTGTCGCGTCGGCAAGACACACGGCTCCGGATAATGTGCCTCTATATCATCGCACAGCTCTTCTGGTAATTTGGAATAGCGAGAGCCACTGGGCAATGGAACTGTGTGGCGGCTGCCCACACTATTCAGCAGCGAGAGGGATACGCTCTGAACTGTCCACGGCGCAATAATTGCAAGCTCGTTTGCATCAAGCTTGTCTATTTGTGACAGCGTACCTGTCGATGAAATGTTCTGGGAAACAGGCAGGATATCTGTGAAGCTGGAGTCTGTGTTAATGGCGATAGTCGATAGTGTGTGGCATTCGTGATGAACTAGCGGTGGGGCTGAAGGACTTGCAACCATGGTACCTGTAGAGCGACTGTGTGCAGGGCGGGGCTGGGGAGCGATCTCCGGGAACCCAGAACAGCCGTCTAATATATTGGCAGCATTTGAATCAACTGAGAGGGTGAACAGACGGCTATCGGTGTTGGCTGGAGTGCCTGTCACATTATATGTGTCACCAGCATGTGTGGCTGTAGACACGGCCACGTTGGTATTCGACAAGAAATCCATCTGATGTACCTCATGATCACACAAATATGACGTCGGCTTTATGCTCCCAGTATTCGACGTGTGTAGCACACGATGCGTTGGCTGTTTCTTGCAAAGGGCACGGAACAGTCGGACAAAGCATCGCTCTGGACTAGAAAAGAAGGCGCTGCAGGTAATCCCACCAATCGACCAATACGTGAACGGCAGGAAAATGAGACGAAGTTGGCGGTGGCAGACCGGCATGGTCATGATCAGGACTACACCGACTGTTAATATAGCAAGAAGGGCTGACCACAGAGCCGGGTTGTAGCTGCAACGCTGTTTTGCGTGTTGGATCCGGCTCCATTTTATGTATTCGGGGATCGTGCTGTTCTGAACAAGGTTGGTTATGTGGTCAACTGCGGGTGCGAGAAGTGATGGTAGAGCTTCTGAGTCAATACAGTTTGCGATATACTGCTGCATGCTGTCTGGGATGTTGATCGCAAGGGCGGCTCCAGGCAGTATAAAGATATCGGCAATGTTAGTTATGCGCAAGCTCATGGCTTCCAAATCATTCGGATCTAGCTGACCTGTCTTCACATCGCTGAGAAGGTTGTGGTAGCACTCCAAGAATGACAAGTTTTCGCTACTGAGCTCGACAAATTCAACATACCAGCGGAACTCATGGAGCGTGTATGGTTCAGGTGCCTCATCATCGAGAATGTCCTTAACCGCGAAGCTGTTATGGTACTGTTGACGGTGGTGACTACTGCTGTTTCCTATTCTCATGTGCAACGAATGGAACATACTAGCGGAGCTCGCATATGTCGGTGGTGTAATATGGATGGCAGTATATGATGTCTACTGTATATGTCGGGCAGATAATACAATTTAGCGAGTTCCTGATGATATAACAAGTGAAGGGAAGCAATAAATGGCTATGAAGTAGCAAGAGAGGAGAGATTGGTCGTTATATAAATGCTCTGGAATATACAGGATCTCCAGAGTCTGGTGGCAGAATCCAACGTGTTCGACAATGATAGAATGGTTTTTACTTGCAAAGTGCTGAGAATGGGGAGGTCAACTTGAAACCGCTGAATTCAGCATAGGTGGTGTAAGGAGACTCTCAGCAAAACCTTTATAGGAAACTGGCCTTCCACTCTTGTACACCATAGCTATCTACCAAGAAGTGGTGTGTTTTTATTATTACTATAAACATTCCCCACCCCGGCAATGCTCAGCCAACAAAAAAGCTCACCTGCCACATCTGGCCAGAGAGATGAAACTGAACCTTGGAAACTCATTTGAGATGCTCCCTCTACGATCAAATTGTGGCGCTAGGCTAGTACAAAAAATTGCGGAATTCCCCAGTTAAACTAGCTGCTTTGCATCGAATGTTTCGAAGAAAAAGCAATAGCCGGCTTTGAGAAGACATTGATAGTGTTGTCAGTTAACTAGGCTGGCGCGCCTTCACAATTGGAGCTCACTGTGTAGTCAGCACACGCTTTGCTGGTTCCCGCAGTCCATGGCTGGCCACGATGGGTGCTAGGCAATTGGCTTTTTGGATGCGTGTCTCATGACTGGTGAAAATTTGCGACTGAAAAGCATAACTAGATGGTCTCACGATATAGACTGCATAATCTTCAGCAGTGGTGGGGGGTGATGGAATTGACAAATTGCAGTCGTGGTCGACATGGTGGTTATGTCCAACAGCGTGTTTATTTGAGCAGCAACTCAGAGAAAAGAGACCAGCTACAAAGCTCCCAAGAGACGCGCCCTAGGTGGATAACAGGTATCCAGCTCCACGCCCGGTGGCAAGCCCTCCTGCTAACAGGACAGCCGCCACACGAAAGAAGGACGAGGAAACTAGGAACTGCGCTTTGGTAACTGTACAATATTCCCAATGTGAACTTGGTACAGGTGAAAGAGTTGAGCGGAAGTCGCCAGAATATAGCCGGCCCTGCCCTCAGAACCACTGCGTCAAACAACCACTAGATGGACACGGCTGCTGGGGGGCAGAGAGGAATGCGCTGCTTAGTACAGGCGGTGGGGCTTGCCCATGGTGCTCTTGATGTACAGCGACTTGACGTTCTGCCAGCGCTTCTTGAGCAGCGACACCAGGAAGTTGACAGCAAGCATGATGTTGCCGAGAACCTCGTCCTCCTCCATGCTGACGTTACCGATGGCAACGGCCAGGCACAGAACCTTCTTGAGCTGGAACTTGATGGTGGCACGGATCTCGTCGGCACGGGCAGTGAGGTCGTCGGTGTGCGACACGGGGGTGGGGAACTTACCGGCCTTGTGCAGACCAGGACCCAGCAGACGCGGGATCTGCTTGATGAGGGCCTCCGAGGCAATGAACGCATCGTACGAAGCAGCCATCTTCTTGATGAGCTTCTTGTTCTTGTTCATCTTCTTGAGGTCCTCGACCGAGCGGAACGGCATGTCGATGGCCTTGGCCTTGTCGACATCGTGGGCGTCACCAAGGATGCACACGGTCATCTTGGGGCGCGGGATGTGGGGCAGCTTGATGGTGCCCGAGAAACGCTTGTCGCGCTGCGGGTCGTAGTTCTTCAGACCGATCTGGAGCTCGACAGTCTCGACAAACTTGCGCTTGCTCTCGGCAGACGCAGCAAGGAGGGCACGGACCTCCTCGCGCACAGCAGCAACCTGAATCTTGCTTCCGCTACAGGGTGTGGTGAAGCAGTGGTTGTAGAGTGGGGTGAATTAGGCTGTGTGAAAGGGCTCTTTGGTGCACAGGCGTGCATAGACGCGTACATGCATGCGCATATGTGCGAATGTGCGTGTGCTGGTTGCTGCTGAGTGGGAAGGTGCCGAGGCTGAGGGTGCACGCAGGCCAATGCCGATTCCGGCCCAATGTCTGCCGCCTCTGCCCTCTGCGCGCATGCCCCTGCCTCGGTCCGTCACCCACAAAGAAAATCCGTCAGCGGCTCCAGCAGCTCCGGCGCACTATTTCCGCGGCGTATCCGTCGACGTACCTCATTTTTGGATGGATTCGAAAATCGGGGGTTGGGAAATAAAGGGCGTTTCACCAGGCGCCGCGGATCACGGCTGGCCTTAGGCAGCAGCTGACCGCAGCTGGCACTTCCCCTCCCCCAGACACAGCCGTGATTGGCTGCGCCGCCAAAGCCCGACCTTTTCTCGTGCTCTTGGAGCCACACTTTTCGCCCACCTTGCTCTCTTTTGCTTTTCGTCCCCCCCCCCGATTCGCAGCCTCAGTCAGCAATGCACTTTTGCCCGTCGTGCTCGAACCTGCTCCTGGTGGAGAACGGCGTCGGCGAGAACGGCGAGACGTGTCTGGTGTGCCAGACGTGTCCGTACCAGTTCCCGATCCGGCGGCAGATGATCTCACGCACAATCCTCAAGCGCAAGGAGGTGGACGATGTGCTGGGCGGCGAGGAGGCGTGGAAGAACGTCGACTCGATCGAGACACCATGCCCCAAGTGCCAGCACCAACGAGCCTACTTTATGCAGATCCAGCTCCGGTCCCTCGATGAGCCGGCAACCATCTTCTTCAAGTGCTGCAACTCCGAGTGCAGCCACACCTGGAAGGAGGGGTGAGAGGCTACTGGCACCCCTCGTGTCTATACCCGTGCCATATGCGCACCAACATAAACCAGCTGTCTTATCGGTTAACAACAATGTAATTTTCGCATCTAGTAACATACCTGTATCTAGCTGCACATGCTATCACCACACTTGCTGCTTTTGCGGCACGGCCATGCACTCACACGACAGCATTGCCCGGGCGTCTGCTGTCGGTGCTCCAGTCATATGTGCACATAATTTATCGTGCAGCATCGATTGCGGCCATATACCTCCACCAAACAGCAGCAGAACCGATGAAAAGAGAAAAGGGCTGATGCACCCCTAACTGGACAAGGTGCCCCAACCGCATCCCTCGGTGCAGCAGAATCGCGGCGAGGATTTGGAAACACTATCATTGTACGTAGAGGCTTTATTGTAGGTAGTACGAGCTCTCGGACCTAGGTCCAACTCACTTCTGCTATCTCTATCATGCCTCTTATAAAAAGTTGTTTACCACGCACCTAGATTACCATCCAAAGTCGCTTATGTCCCCATAGCGCTACGGATCATTATGCTAGGTCACAATCTACCTCCCGAACCATATCTAAGCACCCAGGCCGCCAAGAGCAGCATTACCCTCAGCATCCTCCGCCACATGGTCCTGTTGGCAAGATAAAGCAAGGCAATAGGCGGGCTCGTGCTGCTGCAGTGGGCATCTCTGCCGCTTGTTTATCGATATCTGTGCATATTCGGTTGTCTGCACCAGGGCGCTGTGGCGAATAGAAAAAACCGTAGAGCAGATTTTTGCCACTCGGACACACTATACTCGGCCACCGATTTCTGGCACCTCCCTCACAATTCCCACCAGCTTCAACCAGAGCAGCTGATGATGCATGCCACGAGGCAAGAGGGGAGCCGGAGCGAATACAAGCAGCGACTAGCATTTCGCAACATGTAGATGCTACCTGTCTTGTGTCGATCCAATCGGCGAGCCACATCCCGTGTCTGGCGCTCTGTCATGCCATTATATGCCACCTAGTGCATCGGCGTCGATCTACACTAAGGGAGCCAGGTTTCAGCCGCAACCTCTCTTCCGGAAAATCACTCGTCTTTGCTATGAAGCGACAAAATAAACGGGAGAAGAGTGCCTCCTACACTAGCTCCCTCTGCACCAAGCTTCTCAATGGAATTGCAGATCTGCCTGCAGTTGCTTTCTCTTCGTTGTCTGCGTGTACCGGGCACGAAGCGAGATTTGTGTAGATTGATGGCCTCGCCGCCAGATGCCACCGAAGACCTGCTGCTGCTTCCTTTCGATTGACCATGTTAGCCTGGATACAGAGACCAAGAACGGATATATGTTGATAGGATGTGTGTGATATGCAATCACCTCGAAACTAACCACGCCGATTGGCCGGGAGTTGCCATTATGCCGCATGCTGGCATTCCCTTCCGCCACGCATGACCTGAGAGGCGCGAGCGGACGCCTCGTTTGGCTTCTGCGAAGAATGCATCAGCTTTGGTGATCGTTAATATATTCGTGCATGGGCTCTGACCTAAGTGCTGTGGTAATCGTTTGACAATGCCCAAAGTATTGCTTACTGGACGATGGCCGATAGTGGTTGCTGCCATGCATGCAGCCAGAGGAGCAGCCAACGCAGCATGCAGTTTTACAGCACTGGCCACAGTGGGAACAGGGACTGTTGAGAATTTTGTAGCGATGCCCCTCCAGTACTGCCGCCACAAGACAGGTCAGGTGGGGCGGCTGATACCTACGCATACTGCCTACAGCGGCAGCAATGTGAATGTACATATGCGTCCTTCTGCAGCTTTGGCGAATTGCCTCTGGAGTATACACTTGTAGGAGCAAACGGGAGTATATCCTGCTAAGCTGCAAGCTTTTGGTGCATTTCGTTTCCGAACTGGAGTTTAACAGCCTATAGCAGCACGTATCGAGCCGACCGATGTGTCTCTGTTTTCATTTGGATGCAAAGGATGCGACAACATGTTATCTTCCTGTCATCTATAGCGCACATGGTTTCTGAGAACAGACAGTTTACAAGTGTGCTGTTTGTGTTTGAAGCTGCCAGTGGAAGGCTCTAGCCAGCCGGTGGTGTCGGCAGGGATTAGCGACCGAATCGTTGGTGGGTGGGATACAGTGCGCATACAAGCGCGACTAAGGATTTGCGTCGTCGTGTGATGATGGGAAGTTCTGCAAAGAGGGCGATGCTTGGGCGTATACTAAATTTGGACCGCAACATGCTTGAAACCCATTTGTTCCCCAGTGCCAACGCGAGTCATAAGCACGAAATCTACGGCTATTAACTGCCCACTCACAAAGCGCCAGCCAACCAGCAGCGCTCTATCCACCGTTTATATGTTCCGTTCTTGCATTGAGTGGTATGTCCCTCACTTGCCCTGGGTAGATCTACAGCACTCCATTTAGTAAAGGAGGGCGCCCAAGAGTGCAAAACTGCCTTGTTGCATCTTCGAATTTGTTTGAGACCTGCAGCAAAGCAGTTTGTATGGTCCGCGCCCTCCAGTTCACACGCTCAGCGCTATGTACTTGTCTCCATCCAAGCCCCCGTTTTGTGGTTTTGGAACATGGATGCACGCCCTTTATACCCATGAATGGGTCTTGCACAGAGGATCTGCCAGCAAGAGAGGGAGCTGGGCACAATCACATGCACCCCTTGACAGCGGGCTTATCTGGGAGTATTGGCGCAGGTGGGGCCGGCCAGCTACTAGCGCCGGTCCCTCTGTCAAAGTAAAATTCCTAGAGGATCTGCTACCGTGCTTTTTCGCTTTGCAAAGCAACTGAGATAGCCACGCCGTTCAAATTGGTCTTGCGTTTAAATGACCTCTTATATATGCAGTTTTGTAACAGGCGTTTGTTGCTATAATGGTCATTGGAAGAACGGCCATCTACTCGTATATAAGGGTCGCTATTCAGTCAATGCCACAATGTGCATCCTGAAGCGCATTACCTGTGGCCGACCAACACCGAGCAGCTCATACCAAGGCAGATCGTTAGCCTGGCCAACAACACTGACGAAGAGATCAGTCCATAGTGGTTCAGATATACCTTTGTCATTCTATGGCTGGTGACTGAAAGTGCGCAATGGCCGCGACAAGCTGGACGGACATTGGAGGTTGTCGTCATAGGTGGGGGGTTACTAGGAAAAGGAGATCTACTTGAAACATCACCATGGAACTGGCTC
>NW_024468346.1:0-35764 GCF_002104995.1 Linderina pennispora | reverse complement strand
GCAGCAACGATTTTCTCTGCCACTGTTTCCTGTCCGCTAAAGGCTGGTCGCCATATTGTGATGCGCAGATGGCATCTGGACAGGATTCACACAATGTGTCGCCTTAAAGTCATTTATAGCAGGTGCTACCTGGCGCACCTGACTTGATCAATGAAAAAAGGAAGCTTTCCTCGTTCCTCTTTCTCCATATCAAAACGCCTCTAGCGCAGGCATTAAGCATACTCTCTTTCAATTCATTTCTCCGATTTGGCGCATTTCTCTAAAGACGCATCCACATAGCAAGAAAGCTATTACTACGTCGGAGTGTCTGTCTTTATTTTTGCACGTACATATACTATTTTCCCTTCTACTACGACCCCGCTCTTTTTCTTGTCCGATAGTTTGTTGCGACCCTTCTGGCCCAAGCCCCGCCTCAGTCTCCCCCACAAGGTTGTTCGATCAAAGATCTCTATTTTTCGCTGTTCGCGCTTGAAATATCCCTACAGGTAAGCGCTACCATTAATAGACCGATGTCATCCCCCTCCTCATATGTACGGCGCTAGCATGAACGGCCCTGTTTGGGAAATACACCATGGGAAAGGCGAAATTCCAAGACACTGCGAAATCCTGCAGCCCAGTAACTCGCGCTATTTTCCAACGATTGCCTTGTCTATTTTGCGCTAGAGTCCTTTTCTGAAATGCTCGGTTTTTGGTCTCCGTGGTGGTGCATGTTTTTCTAATATCACTGGCTGAAGTCCTGTCAGATCCTTTGCTCTGCCTCTTTCTCCTGTCCTTCCCTTTCGCGCTTTGCACTCATATTTTGACTGCGCAGCTCTCGTCATTTAAATTCTATTGTGCATTTACCAGCCACTTACCAAGCGACACCTTGAAGGCACAGGGCTTGGCTGCATATACGATAGGATACTCTTATCCTCACCGCATTTTACTTTTTCTCCCTCTTTCCACAATTCCTCCATCCACCACACCTACGCACCACCCTACCCTATTCTCCTTTTCCGATCCAAAAGTACGTGAATGAGCATGTCATAGGTTGTCAATTGCAGATGCGTCCTGCTTACTCTGAGTGCTGCTGCACCAAGTGCCTTTGGCAGCCAAATGCTACTTTATCAGGGTGATTCTGAGGCATCACCGCAGCCATTTGCTTCCAATACCGATTACTCACTACTTCCCTGGTTATATGTCAGACGCATATTTTTTGCAATACTATTCCAAAACCGTCGTCTTTTTGTGATATCCTCCCCAGGTTCGTCTTGTGGCGACCTTCATATACCTGTGCCACCTTGCGCCATTCCCCTCCCCCGACTATATGCTCCCCGATACCCGACAGCATGCTGGCTTTTTGCTCCCGCTCGCTTTCCTATCCCCAACTGGACAAGGTATCTGGTTTTGTCTGGAGAATTTGCACATTAACGAGCCGTAGTCGTTTACCCAATGGGCATTATGCTTCTACCCCGTCCTCCACTTACCTGCCCCGCATCCATGATCGTTGATGTCTGTCTGTGCTGCACTTGGCCCGATTTAGACAGCAGTCCTTACACCCTCAGCGGTGTGTTTTGATATTCTGAATAACTGGTTCTCTCTGTTTATTTATACAGCTATTGCCACCTCCCTCCAGCCGTGGTGGCTGATAGTAGCTCGCTCCATTCTTCCCTCACCTGTACTTCACTAGGTTCACATTTGCTAGTATTCTAACATACGAATATTTATCACCTGCCATTGTAGAGGAAAGAGGGAAAGAGCATACACACGCCCGTCACGCATACCAACCGCTATTCACACACCTACCGTTGTAAGTATCGGGTTTGCTCATTTTGTCTGCATCCCATTAAACCATGATGAACTCACCGCTCAAATGAATCATGTAGCTCAGCATTATCACCTCACCCACTCACTCCCCAAAGATACTGCACACCTTCCAACGGTAAGTTTTAAGAGTGGCAGCCTGCATTCATTTCCGTATCCATAGCATCTATGAGATCTAGACGAACATGTGTCTCCTTTATTTTGGTGCTACCAATGGTGGAATATTGATATGCAAATGGTTGGATTCTTGCAATGGGGGATGGGTAAGTAGGAGGAGTTTACACAAAGGCGCTGTCTTAGAATTTCCACTCTTATAGCAACCACCGTGTTTCATACCGTACTTTCACATTTTCTCCATCTCTCAACTGCTGAAGCATCCGCGAAACACCCCCACATTTTCCTTTAACTTTGCAGTCAATGACAAAGTATCTCTATGCTTTCGCAACGACTGCGGTTAGGCGGAATGCCTTTATGTATACGCGGTGCTGTCACTGTCTCTGAACTTCCAATACTCGCTAATTGACCTTACCAGCTTTCCTTTTAGACATCCCCCTTTTCATCTTTGGAATAGCACGTTTAGACTTGGTACCTTTATACGTACTCTTCACGCTCGCACTACGTTGCCAGTGCATACCAAATTTTGTGTCCCCTTTGTACACCTCGGCTACACGTACGTCCTCCACCGCATCACTCCCTTTCGCTTCTTCTTGAAGTGAAGCTGCAATGATGTTATCACCGCATGCTTCTAACAACATACAGTCCACTCAAGATCAGCAGCAGCAGACCAAACATCAGCAGTCGTTATTGCAGCGATCCCAGACCTATCTGTCGCCATCGGATTATCTCACCGTGAAATCTCAGCTGCCAAAGGACCTGGGCAACCCTGCCCGGTTCCCTTTCGGTCCTGCAGATCCGCCATTCGGCCTTGGCAGCGCGCTTGCTATGCAGCCAGACCTGGGAGCAGACCCAAAGTCCTCTTCACATGGGATCAGCGGGACCACGAGTAGTGCGCTGAATACTGCTGATATGCAGTTTTCAGGGTATTTGCTCAACGGACAGCCCGAGCTCGCTCGCGCATACTACTCGGGTCAGAATGGTGGTTACCCGTATGCCGCCGCCGCAGGTTTCATGACAGCACAGCGTGGGGCTGGCCGTCTAATGGACAGCATTGGACTTGCCGAGGGCCAAGGACTTCTCGAGCCCTATGATGGGTGCCCCGGGTTTAGCAGCCTCGCCATCTCACGGGTGCCAAGTGGGCTCTGGGCCGCTTCTCTCGCCATCTCAGCCCACAGCCACCAATATGGCAGCGTCAGCGACATCATCAGCGGTGCAAACACCATCGTTAGCCAGCTTACCCTCGGTTGGAAATATCCCGATCCTCGGCTACAGTTCGTATGCGTCGCTGCTCAACAAGGCGAATCTCAAATTTGAAAACAACCTCGACTCGATGATGATTGAATGGTAACGTATCCCCAGGTCACACCTGTCTCTTGTCTGGAATATTTCCTCTACTCCGCAAACTGCAGCTAGACCGGTGCATCCTCCACCTCTTTTGCTCGCTCTTTTCCGCTCCGCACTCCACCTTATAGCGGGGATGTCTCCTCCACAAATGCACTATTTTCGATGTTCATGTCTTGGTGGCCGTTAAGACACGTAGTAGGCATAGGTTTACTGCTTCCAGTGGCCTGCTATTGTGAGATTCTGCTTGCACAGAGAGGTCTGGGGGAGGCGGCTACCGACATGCGGGGTAAATGCCCAACCACCTCCACCAGTGCTTATTCATCAAATACTGAACAAGCCTGCATCTAATATCATGGATCTACGACATTAGGTCCCTCGAAGAGCGCGAGTGCAGACGCCGGCTTGTCCAGTTCTGGCGCCGGCATGAGAACAACAACATCTTCTGCACTTTCAAGTCAGTGGCAGCCGCCGATCGTGTTCCCAACAGTATTGTTGTATCATGCATATACTGGGAGGAGAAGCACGACTTCTTCATCACCAGCGTCGACTGCATATACCTGCTCGAGTCCCTGATCGCAGTGCGCTTTACCGTCGAGGAGAAGAACCGCATCCGACGCAATCTCGAGGGGTTCCGGCCACTCACTGTGAGCAAGTGTAAGGTCGAGTCTGCCGAATTCTTCAAGCTGATCATGTCGTTCCCAAACCCAAAGCCGCGCAATATCGAAAAGGACGTCAAGGTGTTTCCGTGGCGTATTCTGCCACTGGCCCTGAAAAAGATTATCGGCAAGTATACGGCCAGCCACAGCAGTACTGCCAGCGTCACTCTGGATCCGTATCCGACGTCCCGTGTGTCCAGCTACTCACAGATTGCCGGCATCTCGTCGGCACCTAGTGCAGGAGCTGCGTTTGGATCGGTTGGTGCCACGGGCGGAATGGCTGTCTTCCCGCCGTGCTCCCCAACCAGTGGCGGCTTAGGCAGTGGATCTGCATCGGCAGCGATCGTTGCTGCAGCAAATGCAGGCAGCAAGGCCACAGCAGTCTGCGGGACGCCGACCCTTCGCAGCAGCGGCAGCGGCAGCACCAGCACTGGTGTCAACAGTGGGGGCCGTCACCAGAGTTCTGGATTGCCAACACCGTCCATGTCGTCGAGCTCGTCGACGCTGAACGCCTTTGTTGAGGCACGTCGCCGCCAGTCGTTCTCGAGACTTGACAGCTTGGGCTTGCACCATGGCTCGAGCGGAGCATCCGGCTCGTCACTTCTGTCACCTTCTACTAGCTTTGGCATGGGGATGGGCATCGATCTTGGAATGGCAATAGGGGCTTCTGGCGGACAGGATGTCTCTTGCAGCAGCACGCCTTTTCCAAATATGGCTGCGTCATCCGCAATCTCAGACATGAGCTCGCTGTTGATGTTTGGTGACATTCAGCAGAACCTTGCCCGGTCCGCAGCTGCTGCAGCCGGTGCCGGTTCCGGATCTGGCGCTTGTACTGCCCCCTCGCTGACGGCATCCTCTGCGTACCTGAATGGTGTTGAAATGAGCCACAGTGGGCAGCCGTTCAGCTACATGATACCGACCAGCTGCAGCACCCAACTTGACCTAGCTGGCATGGCGTCCGTCAATCCCGCTGCATTCCTAGACACGTCAATATCTGCCTCATCCACGTCTGCAGCCGCTCAGTGCTCGACAGACTCTTCTGCTGAGTCAATTTCGTCAACATCAACACTGATCGACCAAATGTCGGGTGGCTATGTGACTTCGAGCTCTGATCGCCAAAGCTCTAGTAGTTCCAGCAGTTCAGGATCCACTAGCAAGAGCAGCTCGAGGTCCCCTCTCGGCAATCGTCAAAAGCAGCATGTGGTGCGTACCTCACACACCAAGCATGCATCACTGCAGGCACCGTACTCGACAGACCGTGGCTCCCGGCGCAGCGCAGGCAGCGGCATAAGTGGCGATGACAGCAGCTCAGAAAAGACTGAATGTATCAGCGCGTACTTGCCAACCGAGACTGCTTTTGGAGAGCATAGCGACGAGTCTGGTGTGCGCGAGCAATCGCCATCGATCCCGCTAATGCATCAACAGCGGCAAATGAAGCAGGTGGCACATGGCTCTAACGGCAACGATAGCTCTTCAGCGCCCGATCCACTTGTCATGCACTACGGTGAGTCAGCACCTGTGTTCGCCAATGCTGATGCGCCCAATCTCAGCACATACATGGCGATGGATGGCGACCAGGAGATGAAGGAGAAAGACTACATGCCGCTGTGCAACCTGCTGACCAATGCATTCCACAACTCGACAAAAGGCGGTGATGTTGTGCTGAGTAGTGCATACAGCCAGGATAATGCAGAGCCCGACGACTCTACCGCCACAGGTCACCATTCTAGCAGCACCATAGCAGCAGCTGGTAGTACCGCTAGTGAGGGCGAGCTGGGGTTGGCTGGCGACCCGTCGATATTCAAGCTTGCAATGAACGGCGGATTTGCGCCCGGCGATGTCGCATTCCTCAACAACCTCATCGGCATTCCTGGCGACCAAACTCACCACGATATCTTTGGCAGTGCATCTGAATCGCTGAGCAAAGGGACCAGCAGCAATCCCTCCTCGGATACTGCAGCCGACAATGACAGTGGGAGCCGAGACGACCATGCCAGCGATGGTGCGGAGTCTGGCTCTGGCTTTGCATTCGTATCGGTGCCTTCGTCATCGCCCTCGCAAGACATGGACCTGCTTCGACTAATGCAGGCCAGTGTGGATGCGCGGGACCTAGGCGACAAGCAGGGGCTGCTAAATGCGGCTGCTGCAGTGTCTGCAGCGCTCACCTCCGAGCCCAACGGCGTCGGAACTCCTGCGCTATCTGAAGAACACCTGGCACATTCATCACAGATCCTGGCCCAGATACTATCTCCTCCGGAGTACCTGGCGTCAGCCAAGTCGGCACTCAAGAGCAATCCACCGGCGGCCGGATTGTCAGCACCACATCACAGTCTGGCATCGCCGCTTGTATTCAGCACTAGTGCCCTGTTCAGCGACGCAAAGTCCTCTTACCTCCTGGACAGCACCCATGGCGGCTACTAGCCACTCGGCACTTCCGGCCAGCAAGCCAGCGCGGCAGCAGCAGCAAGCAGAAAGCAGCAGTAATCTTTCATCTGTCTGTCTCTTCCCCCCCCCCTTTTCCAAAACCCTCATTTTCACAATAGACTCGCACTTTTCGTTCTTGCGCTCGAGATTGCCGTCCTTCCCATGGACAGCCAGCCAGCGCCTAATGGGCAGCCTGCATTACCGCCCAGCACATCCGTTGCGCGGAGAAGTGCTAGATATGTGTATGCTGGCATGGGAGGGGATTTGCGTTCGCATTGTGCCGACAAAGGATACTGCCGCGTACGTGCTGCACTCAGGGCGAGCTTGAAAATTTTTCTTCAGTAACACACCGCCGCCAAGTGTGAGCCGCTCGCCCATACCGACAGCTGGCCAGCGACAAGCGGGTGTGTTTGCAAGCCCCTTCAGCCGTCATGGGGAAAGGGCGTGCTTTTATTCTACGCCCGGCCAGCTCCTCTTGCCTTCAATTTTAACGCCATCTACCTGCACACCTCCTTCCTGCTGTATTTCCAGGAGCCGACAGCGACGTCAAGAAGACTCAGCCCGCGCTTGAATCCGAAGTCTCAAACAGCAATAGCATAGGCTCGGAGTGTATGTAATTCGCCCCTCAGCCGAGCCAGCAAAACCACCCTCCCTGGGCTTACACTATTCGACGTCAGACACGTTGCAGGCCGTGAGCTCTAGCCAACTCTCTCCTCTCTTTTTCCCGGATAGCTTGGAAACCCAATTGCAACCGTTTCTCTCTCTCTTTGTTCAACTGCCTTTTTTTTTATTTCGCAGCTATTTTTCAAGCTTATTAGCAGGCGAACAGCATGAACAGCGGAACCCCTGCTGAGCCAATGACGGCCTCAATTCCAGCCGGGGCAGCGGCAACAGCAGCAGACCCTGCGGCGAGCCACACGCCTAGCGAGAGCTTTATCGACGAGCCATACTCTGTCGAGCTCTACGACTATCTGCGCAACACGCCCAAGCGGTACAACTACATGCTCACCCCAGCAGCCCGCAAGGACATCCTGCACAAGGTGTCCTGGTATCTCCTATCCAAGGACGATCGCCTGGCGGACCTGGTCCCGCTGGACGAACGAACAGGCGGCGCGCCGCGGGAGGAGCTGCAGGATGAATTTGAGACACCTATTGAATATACTGAGGTCAGGCGCGGACAGCCGTGTGGGCATGTGTTTAAGCGCGGCGAAGGCGTCTATAGATGCAAGTAAGTATTGTTCTCCCCCACTGACCTGAAAGCCCCGACTATTGTTGCAAAGACTGTTTAAGCGCGTAGAGCAAAGGGGCTGCGTATGCATTTCCCCCAGCTACGTGTCTGCCTGCCTGCCTGCTGGCTAGCTTGCTGCTTTTCCAGCAACTTCCCCTCCCTCCATCCCATTTGCACTGCTTCCGAAAACGCACAATATGACGTGCACGTCTATCCTTCATACTCTTCCTACCCCAACAATTGCTGACTGTCGCAGTCGCAAATGCAGGCGAGGTGGTAGGAGGAGATGAAGCGCATTAGACATGCAGCAAGGCAAGCGCTTCCCCAGGCTCTTATCCGCTCCTATCTACCCACTGTCGTACTGATCACGTACAAGCAAATGTATTTTCGCTGGCTAGGAACTGTGCCATGGACGATACCTGTGTTTTATGCACACGGTGCTTCCAGGCCACTGACCACACGGGTCACGACACCTCATTCAGCGTAAACTCGGGTACAGGCGGCTGTTGCGATTGCGGCGATCCCGAGGCGTGGAAGATTCCGCTGCGCTGCCGCCACCACAGCAGTTTCGAAGAGCTCGACGAAATCGGCTTTGACCCTATCATCTCTTCGGCCGGAGCGCCCTTCGTTCCTGGCTACAACAACCACAACGAGTGCCCAGTAAGCGTCAGACGCGCTATCGAGCTGACCATTGCAGTGGTACTGGAGTTCATTCTGGAGACGTTCTCCACATCGCCAGTACACTTGCGCACTAGCTTTGACGAGCGATCCATCATCGAGGATGCGCAGAGTGCGAGCGAGGCACTGGGAGATCCCGAGGTGCAGACAAAGTTCGCCATCGTCTTGTGGAACGACGAGGTCCACTCATTCCAGGACGTCATCGATCAGTGCACACAGGCGCTAGACTGCTCGCCTGTGGAGGCTCGCAAGATCGCCGAGACAGTCGATGTCAGCGGCCGCGACGTCCTGCGGGTCAGCACATCGATAACAGATCTTATCGAAATTGCGACGTCCATGGTCAATGTGTCGCTCTGCATATCTATTCGCGCTGCCCGCGACGTGTTCCGTGAGCAGCTGTCGGCGTCGCTTCTCATATGGCTTCGCGACCTGGCGTGCTGCAAGTTCCGCCCGCTTGCGCGCGTCTTCCAGGGCAAGGTCAACAACGAGATCCGCTCAGAAATTAGCCACCAGCTGTGCTTGCGTTGGGAGGCGCCATTCCGCAACAACTATTTGGCAGACATCCTCTTCAAGCAGTACAGCTACGATATCCGTCCGATGGACTCCGACACAGAAGATGTGTATGCCGATGGTGAGCTCGATGACGAAGAGTACCTTGATGAAGACGACGAAGAGAGCGTCGACGACGAAGGCGCCATTACACAGGACGAGAGCAACGCAGTACAATCACCCGCAGGCGCAGCAGCAGCTCCGGGAAACGCAGCCTCCCAGCATGCACATGCTACTACATCTGCTGCGGCTGCTGCTCAAGAAATAGGCATGGTGGTTGATCTGTCGGATGCACAGGATGCCCAGATGCGGGGCAGGAGGCGGCTCAGGTCAGACAGCACCGACTCGCTGAGGCAGCAAGGCGAGGAGCGCGGCAGCCCACGCAACTATCCGCAGCCCGGTGCTGTACACGGGCGCAGTGATAGCGACGCTGGGGCCCCTCCTCCCAGCCTCTGGCTCAATGAGACGGCTGGTGGCACTGGCGTTCCATCCTTGCACGCAGCTGTTGGCGCAGCTGTGGATGCCGTTGACGCAGCACGATTGTCGCTTGCCCGCTTTATGCAGCCTAACTACATGCCCGGACACCCACAGCACTCGATGGCTCCTGGTGCGTTTCCAAGCACAACGTACCTGTCCGAGGACCCGAATGCAGATCCGACGCACTTGCTCATGGCCACGCAGATTGAGAACGCACCACAGCAGGACCCAGATCGGGCATATGATCACGCGACGTCCCACGCCATCAGGCGAGTGCTGCGTGGGTGTGGGCAGCAGCGTCTGGACTGGTTCCTCATTTTCGATCTACAGCTATGGAAGGAGGTGCGGAGCGGCCTGCGTGAGCTGTACATGGCCACGCTGATGCTTGACGGCCGGTACAAGATGAAGATTGCGCTGACCTTCTCGCGCAACTACCCACGCCTGTCCCGGGCGTTCCTGACGCAGGACCGTGCCCCTGAACACTCGGTGCTACTGTTCTCGGTGCAGCTGTTTACTGCCCCGACGCTCTCGGCAGAGCTGGTTGACCACCACCGGTTCCTCTACATAATACTGAGCGTGCTCAAGAGGTTCTTTGTCGAGCCGACGCCCGAGTTTTTGCGCCACCAGGGTGTTGTTCTGTGCGATACAGAGTCGTTCCGTAACCGCCGGTACTTCCATGTGTTCCACGACATGCGCTATCTGGCCGGCACACCACAGGTGCGCAACTGGGTGTCGTCCCAGCACCAGTTTCTGGCCACATATGTAGGCTTCATTGGCCTCTTCCAGGGCATGAACCCGAATCGCCGTGCAGTCCTTCAGCACGTCGAGTTTGAGGCCGACACATGGGTCAACGCGTTCAACGTCACCCTGCAGGTTGCCAAGAGCTGTCGCCAGTTTGCCGAGTGCTATGGCATCTCGGCGCGGGACCTGTTTTTTGCCATGCGCGGCACACTGCGTGCGCTACGCCATTCAGTAGCGCTGATGGCCGAAGAGAACTGTGCTGTAATCATCCGCACTGCGCAGATGCAGGGTCTCTTGGGCCCCGAAGCTGGGCATACTGTCAACACAGGCGGCAACCTGGGCGATGCTATGCCGCTCGTTGCTGAGGCCCACATTCGGTCGACCATGTGGGGCAGCCAGTACTACATCGTCAAGTACGACGTGGCCTCTTGCCCAGTCAGCTTCCACCACCCGCTGCACTGGTTTATGGCTGAGCTGTGCCAGCACGTAAAGCTGCTGTCAGAGGACATTGCGCGCGAGTACGGGTTTGACAGCATTCGCCACATGATCTTCACCGCGTTCAATGTCTCATACGACAGCGCACTCGAGGGCCCGACGGACGCAGCCATGGATGACTCTGGTGCGGGTTCATCGGGCAGCAGTGGCGCTGCTAGCCGCGCAGCACGCTCCCATAGACGAATAATGACCCAGACCGACATTGAGCGGGCCCAGCACGAGCTCCTGCGTATCCTTGACTACCCGATTCGTGTTTGTGTTGTGATGGCGCAGATCCGCGCCGGTCTCTGGGTGCGCAACGGCTATGTGATCCGGTCGCAGTCGCACCACTATCGCGAGGTGTCTCTTCGCGAAAACACGTACGACCAGGACATTGTCATGATCCAGTTCTTCCTCAGCATCTGGCCGGATACCGACCACATCCTGATGGCCTTGCTTGACCGCTTCGGGCTCTATGACTGGTTCAGCGGCCAGCCACATGTGTCGGAGGTGTACGAGCAGTCGCATCTCCAATACATGGTGGAGGAGTTCCTGAATGTGCTCATTGTGCTGGTGTCGGAACGCCATGTCGCCACTGGCAAGAATGCGCTGGATCTGGCGCGCCGTGAGATTGTGCACGGATGCCTGAGCCCGATCGCATACTCGGAGCTGTCAAAGAAGATCCCCGAGCGCTTGGCTGAGCACACCGAGTTTGACAATCTGCTACAGGAGATGGCCGAGTACCGCTCTCCCGTCAGCATCATGGACTTTGGAATGTACGAGCTCAAGGACGAGTATCTGGACGAGGTCGATCCCTACTTTATCCACTACTCGCGCAACCAGCGTGAAGAGGTTGAAGAGCTCCTGCACGAACGACTGAAGAAGCGCTTGCGTCGCAGCGGCGGGGACCCTGATGCCGTGCCTGCCTATATCCCGCCCAAGCTTGACCCGATTCGGTTTGGTCCGTTCCAGCGGCTTGGAATGGTGCTCCATACGCCCCTGGCATGCCAGGTGCTCTTCAACGCCCTGTACCACGCGACAAACACGCCAAACCACTACATGTCCGAGACCATGGTTGACGAGGCGCTGCAGCTTGTGGTGCTCGCACTCGAGGACGGTCGCCGCGGAGCCGTGGCTCGTGAGATCGGCGGCCCAGATGTCAATCCAGACGGCGAAGAGGGCAACACCCCGAACCGCGGTGGCCTGTGGAAGTACGCCCTCGAGCAGGGCTATCCAATGTCCAAGGGCGGCAAGCCAATGAACTTCCTGGCTCTGGTGCTGTCGCTGGGCCTGCGGTCTGAGCTGAAGCAGTGGAAGCCCAAGCTGGACTACATCCTCAAGCTCTTCCGCGAGGGTGGGCCGCGCGTCATCAGCTGCATCGACGAGTACTACGCAAGCCTCGAGTCAACCCCCCTGGGTAGCCATGTGCTGAGGACGGCGCAGGACGAGGCCAGCGCTGCCGAGCGCAAAAAGCAGGAGGCAAAAGCGCGCCAGGCGGCGATCCTGGCCGACTTTGCCAACCGCCAGCAGAATTTCATGGCCCAGTTTGGCGACGAGTTTGACGACCTGACTGATGAGGAGGATATCGACAAGGCAGATGACGTAGTCGAGACCTCCGCTGACAAGGGCAAGGGGTCCGATATGAGCCGGGTGCACAACTCGCTGTGGACTACGCCCGGCGGAACCTGCATTGTGTGTCAGGAGGAATGCGATGGCACAAAGCCGTATGGCATTCTGTCGCTGGTTCAGGCGTCGCGTGTAGCGCGCACTGCACCGCTCTCTGACGTTATCAGCGTCACTGATATCCTGGGCATGCCTGGTGGTCTCGACTGCGAAATCAACGATGCGCCAGCCATTGCACCACAGACCCCCGAGAGCTCCATGTCAGCGAGCAAGATCAGTGCGCAAATGCGGCTGGCCGACCAAGCCGGACTCAATGGGCAGGTCGCAGCTGGAGCATATGGCGCGCCGTCCGGCCTTAAGGGGTTCCCTGTGCTGTACCACGAGCGCGGGATGGTTGCCAATACCTGTGGCCATCTGATGCACCTGCGCTGCTTTACCCAGTACTACCAGGGAATCGAGGCTAAGCGCCAGAATCAGCCTACGCGCAACCACCCAGAGAACCCGCACCGCAAGGAGTACCTGTGCCCGCTCTGCAAGAGCCTTGGCAATATCCTTTTGCCCGTCTTGCCCCACGTCGGCGACTACGACCCTCTGACAATCACGGACCAGAACCCGGAGCGGTTCGCAGTACCGGCCAGCCAGCGCACCGACCAGGCCACCGCCGAGTTTGAGCGCTGGCTGCAAGACGACTGGCGCGAGCTTGGCGAGACGATTGTTGCTGTCACCAATGGGCGGACCTCGTCCAAGATCGCCCCTGTACTGAGCGGTGGTCCGGGCTCGCAGGCTGAAAGCAGCTCTGGATCCGACCGTGAAGGAACCTCGCAGGCCAGGACGCCGTCGTCGTCTACTCCTGCCATTGGCGCGGCGGCAGCGGCAGCACCAGGAGGCTCAACACCCGAGGCACCTGCGGGATTCCGCGCCATGGGTCAGACAGCTGAGGATACCCTAGCCAGCGGCCTGATTGCGTCGCTTCGGAACGCAGGCGGCTTCAGCTTCAACCTGCCTGAGGGCCTGACCGAGTCCCTGCCGCGCAACCTGGATCTCCTGCGTGCCGCCCAGCATCTGCCAGGTGGCTTCGCTGCTGTTCAGACTCTTCTCCAGCGGTTCCTGCAACCCAGCACGAATGCCGCCTTCTCGCTTGTCCCGGGCTCTGAGCGCATGGTTTTACCCCTGTCGCAGTATGTGCGGTGGATGTTCGGCATGCACTTTGCCGACACACATCATCACCAGCGCAGGCAGGCGCATAGCGGCACTGGCTCGCACAGCGGATACTCGACTCCTGAGGCCTCTGGCTATGACCAGGCGTTTGCTGCTGGAGGACGGCACATGTTTGCACAAAATACCGAGGCGCAGAGCCGTGCTGCTGCTGAAAAGGAAAGCCGTATGCGTGGGCAGCTTGAGGAGTACCAGTTCATGTATACGCGCCTGTATGAGGTTGTGCAGCAAGTCCAGCGTGACAACCACGTCGGGCTGCCGTCGGTTTCCTTGTTTGAACACATCGGCAAGGGCAAGGGCAAGGGCAAGGGCAAGGGCAAGGGCAAGGGCAAGGGCAAGAGCAAGAGTGCTTTGGGTGTCCATGGCCAATATCGTGAAGGCTCGGACAGCCTTCCCTTCGACGAGGACGAGGAGTTTGAGGATGCATACGAGGATGAGGATGGTGATGAGATCGATAGCGACAGTGCTTCCTTCAATCCTGCTGCACCTGCGGGCGCATCTGCTGGCACCGGTAGTCCTATCCACAACGCTGCCCATGGCCGCCAAGGATACCTGACTGACTCGCCCTTGGCTGGGTTGCCGCAGCTGATGCAGGTCCTGAGCGACAATCTGCGCTCAATTGGCTCCGCTGGTAATGCATTGCCCAGCATCCTTGGTGGAGGCGGTGCCGGCGGATCTGCTGCCCCAGCCCATGGCGACCCCTCTGCCCCCCGTATCTTCCCGTTCGATCGGGCGGCCACGGCTCTGTTCTCACACTCGCTGGCCATCCTTGAGCTGGCACAGCGCGGCGTGCGTAACCCGCCGGTCTTTGATCACGAGGATTCGCGAAGCCAGCCGTCTGGCACGCTGGTCGATGGAGTTCCTGAAGCCCACGCGGTATTCATGCACTCGCTGGCCAAGATCGCAGAGATGCATTACCGCACTGCTTTTGGACCAGTATCCGACCTGGCCACAGGCACTGCCAGCACTGATTCTCCAGCTCTGACCCCAGCACAAAAACTGAGGTGGCTGATGTCTCAGTCGTCGCCGTTGCCGTCGCCGTCGCCCTCACCTGCTCACACCCCTGGGGCAGCAACGGCTCAGAGAGAGGCAATGCAGCAGACGCGCATGTCAATGCTTAAGGACCTTAGCTACATCCTGGGCCCTCTGACCGGTATCCCTGTTGTGCGACCGCGCGAGTCTCTGCACGACCAGTCGGTATGGCTGACCGGAACCGATGGCCTGCCGCCGCGCCCGCTGCTGATGCAAGACTCGGCATCGATCTTCACCGAGCTGAGCATGTCGCTCGTTGTGCCCTTGGGCGTCGATATCTGGCAGCTTGTACGCCTGTTCATGACCGTGGAGCTTGTCCGTGTCTGTGTTGCTGTCGGGGACAGTGTCATTGGCGAGTACAGCGGTGCGCCCAAGACACTTCGTGCTGCTCAGCACTTCCCCGTTGATATTGGCGCCAGCATCGCCAATGCTTCGAGCTCTATTCCTGGAGCTGCCGGATCGACGCGCTCACAAGCAGCAGCCGCTGCCGCAGCCGCAGCAGCCGCCGCCGTGGTGTCGGAAAACTCACACCAGCCGTGGATTGACGCCCCTGAGGCCCGCGACTCCAAGTTGCTGTCGTCGATTTCGGGTGGTACCGACGCAAAGGTTGTTGAGGCATCGGCCCCGGGCATCAACTCGCTCATTCTGTGGGTCATTCGCCAGATCCGTGGGTCAGATATGGATGAAGAGGTCTTGACGCGCTTTAGGTACAGTGCACACCGGACCACGGTGACTAAGCTCGTTGTGTCGCTGATGCTGCCGTTCTTGCGCCGTCTTGCGCTGACACTGTACCTCCAATACGGCATTGATCTGGCCCGTGAGGCGCCATGGATGCGCGAAGAACGTGCACGCGCAGCCACAAACAACGATCCCCAGATCATGGCTCAATCGGAGCCCGAATGTGTGCGTCTGCTCAAGATCTTGAACTTGCCCGAGCTGCACAAGGTGTTTGTCCCCGAGGCACAGCCTGGCATGACAGCCATTGTCAGCAACTGGCTCAAGGATCTGCGCGTGTTCCGCAGTCGCCACGGCTCGGCAGTGTCGCTGGGCGCCGGATACACAATGGCAGTGCCCGTAAGCATGCCCACGCCATACACCCTGGTTGAGATGCCTGATCGGTTCGAGGTGCTGTTCGAGCGCTCGGCCAAGGCGTTCTGTCCCCGCTGCAATAGCGTCCCAAGCGACCCCGCGCTGTGTCTGCTGTGCGGCAGCTTTGTCTGTTCACAGAGCTTCTGCTGCGAGGTTCAGGGCATTGGCGAATGCAACATGCACATGAAGTCATGCGGTGGAACCGTCGGCGTCTACCTGCTTGTCAAGAAGTGCGGCCTGCTGCTCTTGCACCATGACAACGGCTGCTTCATGTCGGCGCCGTACCTCGACCAACACGGCGAGGTGGACCTGGGGCTGAAGCGTGGCCGTCCGCTATTCATCAACCAGAACCGCTACGACGAGATGCGCAAGCTTGTTCTGACCCAGAAGATTCCGGTGTTTGTTGCTCGCAAGATTGACCAGGCGTTTGATATTGGAGGCTGGGTCTCGCTCTGACCCTGACAAAACAAAAAATTATTCTCTACGTTGTTCTCTCCTTCGATGGCTGCTCCATCTGTATTGAAAACATTCATTGATCGCTGCCTCAGTATGTCTATGCAATGTGTAGTCTAGTGCCGGTGTGCCCAATGTGTCGACATTTGGTCGTCAGATGCACTGAACCCCTGCTTGATCTTGTCTGTGTACATCCGCAGGCCATTACCCATCACGGTGATCCGCGCCAACGTCTTCTCCAAACCCTCAGCTTCCTGGGTCAGTGCTGTAAACGTGTAGCGGCCGAACGCGTGGTTCAGAATGTACATGATTCCCTGCGACGCATCCACGTCTTCGCCCTCGCCAGATGACTTGGCCCCCATGTTGCCTTCGTCCTCCACGCGAGCCGAGAGGCGTACAAGACCCTTGACACGATACACATCCTCAGCGGGTAGCGACTTGAGGAACTGCGTGAACTGGGTTGGCTCAAGCAACTGGGCTGGCTCGGTAAATTCGCGGCGGATCTCGATCAGATCAACCTCGTTGTCATGGTGCGACGTGTCGGCATCGGCGGGCTTCTCAGACAGGCGGAACAGGTTGGTATCAAGCCCAAACACCACATTCGGATCTACGCCCGCGTCCTTGTCTGCCTTGATCTTTGGCGTATCTGTGTTAAGCTCATTGATATGGTCGATGACAATATCGAGCTTGCGTTCGTTGACGAGCTCCCACTTGTTCAGCAGCACCAAGTCCGTATACTGCGCCTGCATCTTGGCTGTGTACGAGTTGTCTTCGTATCCGCAAAAGTTGGCGCAGTCGATGACGGTGAGAATTGCGTCTAGGTGGAACCCCTCGCTCTCCATCTCGCGGATTTGCCAGGCAATGGGTGCCGGGAACGCCGAGCCCGATGTCTCAACAATGATACGGTCTGGACTGTACTTTGCCTTCATTTCCTCGAGTGCCAGCTTCATCTGGCCAACCAGCACACAGCAGAGGCAGCCGTTTGTCATCTCCGTCACCTGAATATGGCTCTCGCGCACCAGGGCACTGTCTGTCTCGGCATCACCAAACTCGTTCTTTAGGAGGACGACCTTGTAGTCTGGGTCGGTGCGCTTCAAGAGGTTCAGAATGATCGATGTTTTGCCAGCACCAAGGAACCCGGTGAACACCGTGATCGGTATGACTGACGACCCGATGACTGTATGCGACTTTGGAACATGGGCAATAGCGCTGGTCATGGTCTGCGTGTCTAATTCCTCGTGTAAGCGAATTTCAAGAATAAAAAACGAGTGCTGAAAAGGAAGAGGCGATGGAGAACCACTGCTGAAGTTCGGGATGGGGGTGGCACTTTTTAACCCGAGTTTTGGCACGATCATAATTGTTGGGGTTACGATTTTTGCTGCCAGTTTCTTTGATCTGGCATCATCCACAGCACGTTCCGCTCTCCCCAAGCAATATTGCTGCGCACCACCGGCCGGCTCCTGCGGGGATCGGGTGATGTGTGCTTGTGCATAGGGACTGTTCGAGTCAGGTTTAGAAGTGCAGGAATGAGGTGGCACTGGAGCAACCTGATGTGACACGACAAGAGTGGTAAGCGAGGGATGGCAGTGCACTGCTAGTAGAATGAAACAGAAATGACTAATCGAAGGTATGAGTGATGCTCTAAAGGAGCCACATCTGGCACCAGCACTATAGCGGCTTTTATACGACCAACACTGGTGCTACGCTGGTGTATAAACCAAAGTCAGTTCATAGGTTAAGGTATATGTCATGCCGCTAATGATCCAGACATGTTGCTGAAAACAATTAGAGTGGATATGCAGGATGGTGTAGATGAGTATTAAGCATTGATCAACGTTTTTATCAACAGGACAATATACAGATGTGTACAACATGGCTAGGTGGTTTAAATATTCAAAATGAAACCCGATATTCTGCTATTTCGGGCCAAATTTGCTGATAGCAAGACCACATCCGACTAGAAATGACAGCTGGATCCCCTGAAACTGAGGAATGACATTGCCATTGGCATCTAGATATAGTGGCAGCCACTTGACAGCGGACACAGTGATCAGGAAGTTGGGCAAGAAGGTCAGACAAACGCAATAAGAAGCATGGCAGTGGCCCGGCACTCAACGCTATAGAGGCATTTATTGGTGACAAATAGGATGCATTGCTTGAATTCGCTTTAGTGCGTTCTAGTGGGATTGTACTGGCTCGCCAATCCATTGTTGATATATTCAAAGTTAATGTAGCAGCGAGAATCCTAGTATCAGCCATCTCGTCTAGCATGAGATATTGCGATGTACAGGCTGAGGCAAACCAAAGACAGCGAGGATGTTCCAGTATATCTCAAACCGCTTCTGTGCAGTAGCATCCAGGCCACTGCATTCAATTTGGCCGTTGATGGCACGAATGGTCTTTCCAAAGTCCATTGAGTCGATCACACCAGGCACAACACGGACGCGCTCACGCCAATACCAAAACGCCGTCGCCCATGCCACATTAATGTCGCGGGCCACCCAGTCGGGATCATCGATCAAAATGCTACTATCGCCATACAGTGCTAGCGACGCGTCCTTGTAGTTTTCAGGCCAACTCAGCTGTAAGCATCCTCTGCCAAAATAGTATTTGTCTTTCCGACCAAGAGGGCTTGCATAGCGTGCGGCAGCCTGCTGGTCCACCAGTGCTGCGTGCTCTTCAAACTGCGTTAATCCGCCGGTCTCGAGCAGCACATGGGCAAGAAACATGGCGAGCTCAGTTCGGGTCTGGATCCGGCCCAGACGCGAGGCGTCACGGTTGAGAATTTGGCAGTGTGCCTCTAAGTCATCGCCAACAGTGTATCCGTTGCGTATGATAATTTGACGCAACTCTGAGCAAGAAATCAGTGCTGTGGACTGTGTAGGCGTGGGATAGGATTGAAGACGTGGCGGCTGTAGCCAATTCAATAGCCCATCTGGCCTGCCAGGTCCGTGTGGTCTGTAGTGAAGGGCGTTAGAAAAGGTTGAGGCAGACTGAATGTATAGAATAGCCGCCAGTATTAGAGGCACGAATATATTCATGGATATAGTTGGTTTAGACTGGTGGAGAGTCAGTTAAAGGAAAAAAAGCCAAGAGCGCAGCATACTAGCTGACACTGCTTTGTGCACAAGTATTAGCAGGCTACACCTCGCCGTCCACGGTTTCAAGGGTCCATTCGCGTGTGGGAGTTTTGTTTCTTAGAGCTACTGCGGTGAGGTGGTTTTTGCTGCATGCACATAATTAACGATGGGACTATCTGCCACTATACTAGCTTTTGCAAAAACCCTACGCTCGTGGGACTGGAGTACAGCTGCATCTTGGGTCCAGATCCACAATCCAGTGTCTCATAATGTCCGATATTGCCAGGCAGCTATATGTGGATGGTATCTAGTGCTAGCTGATTTCCGAAAAGCCAACTCGTTTTTCACAACTACATTGACAAGCATCCTTTTTCAAAAATGCGTGTATTCTTTGCTATTGGGCTGACAAGTTTCCTGTGCTTTGGGTCGTTGAAGAAGAAATCGCTGTCGACTTCTGGTGCACTGGCTGCTGGATTCGTGGGGCTGTCGACGGCCAGTAACGACAACCTGCTCTTCACAGTGGTTCTGGTTGTGTTTTTTGTGACCAGCTCATTCTGGACCAAGTATCAGAAGAAGGCGAAGATGAAGATCGACCCTGGATTCGCCCAGGCGTCGCAGCGTGACTGGAAGCAGGTGCTGAGCAATGGCTTTGTAGGTTCAGTCATCTCGCTGGTCTACCAATACTACTTTGATGGGCGGGATGTTGCCGAGCTGTCGCTGGCGGAGCGCAGGTTCATGACCTTGCTTATCTGGGCATATATTGGGTTCTATGGGTGCTGCGCAGCGGATACGTGGGCAAGCGAGCTGGGAGCACTGAGCAGTAATTGGCCGATCCTAATCACCACATTCAAACCGGTACGTACATGTACAGCGACAGAGGCACCAAATTTGCTCATGCATGATGCATGAGCACATATTGCGGCCCTGGCCTGGAGACAAACAATGCTGCATTTGTTTACACTTTGGTGCTCACGAATATAAGCCGACATGCCGAGTGCATGTCTGTGCATGGATATAGGTGCCACCTGGAACCAACGGAGGCGTAAGCAAGCTGGGGTTATTGGCGTCGTTTGCGGGTGGTGCGGCGGTTGGACTGGCGGCGGACGTGGCAATGTGGGTGCAGTATTTCCCAGAGTACCGTTCGGGAATCCTGCCGCGCATCCCGTACAACCTCATTGGGTCGCTGTTTGGCACGCTGGGCTCGCTGGTAAGTACAATGGCAGATCCGGCCCATCGCCGGCCTCCATGTGAAGTCACTCTTGGGGAGTCTGGTCAAGACTACGTGCAGGTTCTGGAATCAGAATACGTTGGTTTATAGCTAGAGCGCGCATCCTGAGACGGGCATTCTGCGCGTGCTGGGTGGGTGGTAGAAAAACAAAAGAAGGCTGCCATGACGTTGAGTCCGAAGGGCCGCAAATCATCGGCACTAGCCGCTATTTTCAGTGCAGTGTCTGGTGAATGCGACGAACTGCATGCTGCACGTCTGTCCCTCTGACCATCGCTTGTGACCAGCTTATTTTGTTCGAGCGCGCAGTTGTAAATGGTGTTGCACTTTTTCGCACTTGTAGATCGATTCGCTGCTCGGGGCAACCATTCAGGCATCATATCTTGTTGACAACAAGATCGCCACTGACCACTCGCACACGGACCGCACGAAGCTAAAGAAGGATGCGCGGCTGATCGCTGGCATCGACGTCTTGGACAACAACCAGGTAAATACTAGAAGCCAGATGCCAAAAAATCTCGCGCACCCCATTAGGCTGATCGTGACTGACAGCCAGGTCCAATCAGGCCAGTTTCTTGGCTTGCTGCTCTGACAGGCGCGTTATTCGGCAGGTCCGATGACAGCCTTGCCAAGCGACATGGGGATCTGCTGCGTGGTTGCTAGAGCCAATGGCCTCGCCTCTACCGCACATCACTGTGGCCATCCCTCAGCTCTGCACCCTGGGGCGGCACGGACAAAGGCGGGGAATCCGCCTTGCGGTCGGAAGCGCAGGCACAAAAGCGCAAGCGTAGGCGGAGAATAGGCCATTCGGATGCGGGATGCTGGGCGCAGTTATTTATAAACAGAATAATCTGAGATTCCTCGCGGGAGCTCTGTCCGTTCTCATTATTTCTCGCATGTAGGTTAATGTGGTCGCATCGGTGCTCACGACCATCATTGCGGCTTCAATCCAGAAAATGCTGTTCTAAATATACGGCCCAACCGGCTTTCTCTCATGCGTTGCGAATACGCCGTGCATATTTGAAACAAGCGTGCAGAAACATTGAATAAGCCGCGCCCTTTCCACTGCCCGAAACGGCAGCGCTTGCGCCTTGCCTGTTGTGGAAGTATCGATGATGGCAGAAACTCCTGGCGGCTGCCTGCGCACTGCACTGCATGCATATGCAATGACATGTTGCTACTAAAGCAGGTGCAGGATTAAATAAAAGCAATATTATTAGGCGCGAGGGTTGGGAGAGGCTGTATCAGTAAGAATGAGGGTGCATAGATGTGTGCGCTTAGTAGTTGACCCCGACGTTGGATGGTGTCAGCGAAATGGCCATGGTGAAGCCTTCGTCTTCTTCAAGCAGCTTGTCAAAAGCAGTGGAGGAAGCGAGCTGGTCGCGAATCTTGCGGCGGGCTAGCGGGTCATCAACCAGTGTGGCCACGACGTGGCCCGAATCCGCATTCGAGGGGCGCAGCTGGATTGCCTGGGCCTCAGACAGGCTGCCCACGGGTGAGTCCAGGTTGTGTCTGCCAAAGGGCATCTTGCGCATCGACTTTGAGTGCGAAACCGACATGGGCGCAGCACCCACGCTCACATTCGTGTCGGCCGATGAGCGGACCGGCAGGTTGGTCGCCGAGCGCGACAGGATGTCGGGCGAGCTGGTAGGCGACAAGAGCGCCTGGGTGTAGATGTGCTGCTGGCTGAACTTGCGCGCGCCGGGCAGCGGCGGGTGGCGCTGGCTGGCAGTAGCTGGCAATGACAGCATGGCGTCGATCGACGACGACACGGCAGTAGTGCTGCCGCTGCTGAGGCTGGTGACGGACCCGGTTGGGGAGGCAATGTCGGTGTAGATCCCCAGGTGTGGCCGGTGGGTGCCGTGGGGCTCCGCCCACTGCGTGTAACTGCTGCGCGACTGCATCCCCGGTCTGCTACTGTGCTGGATGGAGTCGTCAGGGAACCGGTCTGCTATGGGGGTCGTTGACGTGCTGCAGCTGGCATTGTACTTGGCCGTCGGCGAGAAGATAGGCGGCCCGGTGGTCTCGCTGTTATGCGGCAGACGCAGCGGCGGGTTTACCGAGAGATGGTGCGGACGGCCCTGGCCGGGCACAGGGCGGCCCTGGGGTAGTGGGTGCGCGCAGCATCCTGTGTCCGAGTGCAGTGGGCGATTTCAGCACGCTGCATGTGGGTGAGCCGGAGGAGCTCTGTGAAGCAGGTGCGCTCGGGGGCGCCAGGAGCGAGCTTAGGCGCGATGCAAGGGGCCGTGACGCGGTCTCGATGGAGTGGGCAGCATGTGTTTCTGCGGCCCTGGACCGCCTCGTGGCAGTCGACGGTCTTGCATCATCGGCCATCTTACTATTGCGTCTGCAGGCCGAACCGCTTTCAGGCCGCGGTTGCAGCGGCATGGTAGAGCACTCATACGTAATACCGCTAGAATTGGGGGTGCCGCGATGCGCGTTTCTATAGCCGTCGGCCATCAGCGTAGAGCTGGAAGGATCGGCGTGCGCTTCGTCAAATGCGGTCTCGAATGATGCATGGCCACTGGCAATCCCCTTCGGCATGTGCTGCTGTATGTGGACCGCTGTGGCCAGCTCAGCATCACCTACAACACTCTCGTCGTCGCTGCAGATATTGCGCTGTGCAGGCGCGAATTCCCGCACCCCCGGACATATCTGCTTGACTACTGGGAATGCCGTCCAAATCAAGTTCCTCAGGCTAGCTGCGAGCCGCTTCTGGCTGCTGATGCGCGGCTGGCATAGGCATTGGCTCCAGGTCGCCGCCGACAGCGCGGGCAGCAGCCGCACGGGCACCGCCAGTAAACGACATAGTGTTCCGGCGTGCATCACGGCGGCGCTGGCGGCGGGCCTCCAGAGCCGTGTTGCGCTGGAATGGTCAGCAAAAAGTCCATGTCGAGATTGCCCAAATCGCCGACGCTGTCGTCGCGCTCCAGCATATCGCCCTGCATTATGCCTGGCGACGCATCGCCACACGTGTCCTCGTCAAGGCCAGCCAGCAGGCTGCCAAGAGACTTGCCTGGCGGTCCATGGCCAGCCGAGCGCCCGTGGCTGGTTGCTGGCGCCGTGGGTACCGAAACAAGCGGCGACTGCGGGTAGAGCTGCGGATGGACTGTGATATCAACAGACCGCTCGTCAAATGACTGGTGCCGCTGGCGGCGCGAATCGGGGCGGCGCGAGTTTGTGAAACTCAGCTTTGTCCGCCAGAGCGGGCTCCGCCGTTTGCCTTCAGTCGTTGCCTGGGCCGGATGAGCCCTGGCTTGGGTCCGTAAAACACATCGTCACTGTCATTGCCGTCGTCCCGAGCCATCCTGGGCGTGAGTGCCGACTGGGGCATTGGTGGAACATCAGTCCATTGCAGCTTTGCGTATGGCTGCTGCTGGGTACCATCCGCTGCCCCATCGAGTCTGAGCATGGCCGGACGCCGACGCTGGTATTCGTGCGATGATCCCGCAGATATTGACTTGCTCTTGATCAGTGGCTCAGACTCAATAGCGTTGCTGTCCTTTGTTATTGCTGTTGTTGTTGCTGATGTCAACGTATGCGTTAGCGAGGAGCACTGCTGGCGTGCTGGCGGTGCTGGACGGTGCTGGCCAGCAGAGATGGTCATCGGCCGCTGGGCGATAGTAGATGGTGGCGACTGTGTTTCGGGGCTGTTGTCCTCACTTTTGATTCCCGCTTTCAGTGCATGGTACTGGTTTGTGGTGATTTCTGGGACCGATGGTGGGGTATCCCGACCCGCATAAACTTCTGTCGGTGAGAGCAGTGCTCCGACCATGGCCTCCTGGGCAAAAAAGTCCTTCGACGAGATGCCCACTGTGGATTTGTTCTTTGCGTGCTTAACCGTCGACGGCGACTTGCGAAGCATTTTGCTCAGCAGCCCACGCGTGCGCGCCGTCCAATGGCCGCTGCATGGGCACTGTGCCGTCGCTGTTCGGACCTGCCGACGCTAACCTAGTGTCATCAGCATTCATTATATGGCTATTAAGAGAAAGCTGGTGCAAACGATGCCCTTGTATTCAAGAGTCCTTTGGCAAGTAATGCTGACGCCGAAATACGTGTGGAAAATACAGGAGGGAGAGATAGAAAAAATGTCGTCAGGTGAAATGGATGAAAAAGAAAAAAAAAATAAGGGAACGGAAAATGGCGAAGACTTTATGAAGTTTGCTGGCTGGGTGGGCGATCGCCAGACAGGTTTTAAACAGATTGGAGGGAATTGGTGGTCAGTGGAGCAAAGAGCGAAAGGAGGAAAGCCGGTGCATTGGTGGACATGCAGGTAGCAGGCAAGCGGGCTACTTTTAACAAGTAGCAGGCGGCGGGGGAGCGAGGGAGAAGCTCCATCGTCACCCTCTCACAAGCTTGTGCCAAACAAGGAGAAAAAGCCACCTGGGTCCGTTTTGACTGCTCCCAGCACATGCTTGTGAGTTGCTGCCGTCGGGCTGCAACTTTAAAAAAAAAAAAAAAAAAAAAAAAAAGGAGCAAAATAGCTCATATTGGGGAGGGGCATGGTGAACACCACCCGGATCAACCCACCCCTGGACCGATACGGTCTGGCCAAATTGCTTGTGTTTTTGTCTGGAGCAAATCCAAAACTTGTTTATTTGGGTCCAGCCAACGATGCTCTGGAGCGTGCCTTTGCTAATGCTGCGACAGTAGCAATTGGTTTCCAAGTGTCAGACCGGTTTTCGCCGTTCATTTCTTTGATTTCTGGTCCCATCCCCCGCTTCTCGATTGTCCCAGCAATACTAGTTATTACGCTGTCGCACTCGGCACAGTAGCTAGGTTGTGCGCTGGAAATGGCCTTCTCCACCTCTGCGATCTGCCACGCTGGAGAAGCTGGGCTAGCACACAGGGCGATTTGGCTGCTAGCTCAAAACATCCAAAGCGAGGACGATCTATACAGGCGAGTCACCACTCTGCTGTGGCGCCTCAGCACCACCTCACACTATTCCTCCCCGAGACACGGCCGTCCCGGCATTCGAGATGTTCTCGAGCCGAGGATTGTTGCCTCTGTCTCAGCGACGCATTGTGGATTGTGTCCATGCTGCGACGTTCGATTGACGTATGGTTCTGTGTTGCCTCCTTTGGCTGGTCCTAAAGAGAGTTATTTTAGTGTGCAAAGCCTCACCCCCCCCCTTCTCCCGGTTCCTTCCACGAGGAATACCGGCTCTGCATATGGCACGGGCTGCATTCTTGCGGCTTAGGCGTGAGCCACAGTTAAGGTTTTTCGGGAACTGCGTGCTGCACAGAGCGAGGGGTCTTCTCACAGCAGCACCCAGCCCAGCACGGCTCAGCCATCTGCGAACGAAGGGGTCAGTTGTTGCGGAATTGGGTAATTTTAAGGGGGAATTATGAAGAAAGTAGAATGCGGACGGATATCCATAAATGGCGAGCCGTTAGACAAAGTTGCTAATAACGATTTCGTCGTCGTCATCGCCCTTGGGGTTGCTCTCTTTGGCTGCCTGTGCCTTGGCCGCAGCCTCGTGCTCGGCCTGCAGGCGCTTGGAGATATCCTCGGCCGACACAGGCTTGGGCGTCGCCGACTCCACCAAGTCGCTTCTGCCCATGGCCTCCGCCAGGGCAGCAATATCTTCGTCACTGGCCTGCACCAGGCTGTTGTCGTCGTTCTTGGGCTGTGCCGTGGGCGGGGTGCGGCGCGGGGGCTTGGTTGGTGGAATGTCGCCGCGTGGTGTGCTGCGACGGGCAGGCTTGGGTGGCGGCTTCCGCTGGGCGGCCTGCTCTTTCGCTTGTGCCTCGGCAGCCTCGAGCGTCGGCTTGAAGATGGTCTGGTACTGGTCGATCATGAGTTTGGCCAGCGACACAACATTCGGGCGGTTCTCGTCGTCACGGGCGGTTAGATCCAGCACGTCGTCGTCGTCGTCGTCTTCTTCGTCGTCTTCTTCTTCGTCGTCGTCATCCTCGTTGTCGCTGTTATCATGGCGCACATGCGTGTTGTCGGAGAAACGAGTCACCGAACACATGGAAATGTCAATGTCGGGCTGCGACGAGCGCACAAAATTGGGCGCCCACGCTGCTGCCAGCTTGGCCGCCGTCATATTGTTCACGGCTGCGTGGTCGGCTACAGCACGCAGCAGACCAAACAGGGCCGCCAGCAGCAGCGCCACACACGGCGGATCCGACAGTGCTGGCAGGATGACATCGCGCACATATGCAGCGGCTGGCTCGGGCTGGCTGTCGGGGTTCGGCATGAGCCGGATCAGCTCGTAGTAGTGTGACGGCACCAGCGGCTGCGGCAGCTCACGGCACCAGGTCTTCAGGATGGCTGCGGCCACGTGCTCGCCCCACACGGCATACGATACCGACGCCATGCCCTCGGACTCGTACTGACTGCGCACCTTGAGCAGCGTAGCCGACGCCGGCGACCGGCGGAACAGATCCTGCACCTCCAGCGCATGCGTATACAGGTAGTCCAGTGCGTCGGCCACCGGAGCCGGCAAGCCTAGCTCGCCGTGAGTACCCATCAGGCTTTCCAGCGGCACGCCAAAGTAGCGGCTCGCTGGGCCGACGTGCTTGGGGATTGTAATCTCGGCCTCCTTGGTTGCGTTGAACTGGTAGACCTCGGGCGGGATGTTGATCTGGTCGATGGGCACAAAGTGGGCCAGCTCCGAGAGCGTGTCGAGCCACTTGACCTTCTTGGCGAACTTTGGGCTCAGCATTGTGTTCATTGCCGTCATCAGGAACTGCACCCACTTTGCAGGGTGCACAATGTACAGCGCCTTCAGGTTCTTCTTGTACTTGCGCCCCAGCCGCCGGTACGCCGTGTACAGCCACTTTGGGCTGGGGTTGTAGCGCGCATTGGCTGCAAACAGCACCACCGTGTAGTCGCTCTCGACAAAGTCGTCGAGCCGGAACTGTATCAGATTCAGCAGCCGGTCGTAGTCCACCACATCGGGGTTCAGCAGCCGGCATGCCGAGAACACTAGAATCGGCCGGCTCTCGTAGTCCACGCCTGCCTCAAACACCAGCTTCTCGTTGACATACGTGGCCAGCTCGCCGCCGTCGTTGCCTGTTATGGTTGCTTCGCGGAACGCCTCGGCGTCGAGCCCAAGCACGTCATCCGAGGACGAGGGCGCACGCCGCGGGGTGTTGCCCAGCGGCCCGTCGTTGAACGCCTTCTTGATGTTGTCGCCTAGTGTGTTGAACTTTTTGGCGAAATCCGCAAACCCGTTGTTTGAATTCATCTTGTCTGAAACGTAATGAGGAATATTTGTTATCAAGCAAGGTGGGGAAGTAAAGGGGGACAAGGGCCGCCGGGCGTGGGCCAACAACGCAAAAGTCGAGCAGCGGCGCGGGCACAGACGGTAGAGAAATCTCAGTGTCACTTGATCACCGCCCGTGCTGCAGCATGCGCCCTCAGCTGTATGCGCCGCTCCTTTCGAGCCTTGGCCCATGGGCGGCTGCTGCCAGATCCCGCACAGCTCATTGCTGGCATACTCGGACCACCATAGAGCCAGTGCCCGGTCTCCGCCACTGATCATGTAGGCCAAAAGGAGTGTTTATTTAGTGCCTTCCGGCCAGAAACCAAATGCTATTTATGTGGATTTAGGCGTGGGTCTTCTTGAGCTCCTCGACCAGCGCAATGTACTTGGCCTGGGCGTCCTCCTTGCTGGTGCCCTTGAGGGCAGTCCAGGCGTTCCACTTGGCCTTGCCGGTGAAGTCCATGAAGCCCGGGGCAGGAGTCGTGTTGTCGCCGTTGATGCCCTGCTTGAAGTTGGCGTACAGCTGCAGCTTGATGTCGTTCGAGGGAGCAGTGCTCAGCTTCGTGACCTCCTGCGAGGCAGTGACGAAGGCAGCGTTTCCGGTAGAGGCGGCTTCAGACATGGCGAATGGAATCTGGTGTGAAATTGACGAAAAGTGGAACTATCAAGAGACAGAAAGGGTGAGTGGTGACGGCCGCTGGCTGTTTTGAGAAGCCTGAGGCTGCAGTTGCTGGGGGCTTTTCGATGCTGCCACTTTCACGTTCTGGGACAGCTCAGCCGACCCCCGATCCCAAGCCAATAAAGCAATACTGCCAACACTGCGGTTTTGAAGGCGGGTGATCAGACTTTATGTGATCCGCTAATCACAAGTCTGACCGCTGATAGCTGATAGCTGAATCTGGATGCTTCTGGCACAAAGGCCGCCAGGACCAGTGGCGGATGATTGGCGATGTGCGCGGGCGGACACATAGATCGGACACAGCACTGCCATTGACGTAGAAAGCAACTGGCACACATGGACACCACCTCGCCGCCCCGCTCACTGGGCATCGCGCACAGCTGCGGGTGTAACATCCAGCATATTCTAGGCGCCGCCAGTGCTTGCTGGGACACCAGTCCTTGGAATGCAACGTCACTGTCAATCAGTATAAAAGGGATCTGGCTCCTTGCCTACCAGCCGGGAGACATGCAAACAAGTTTTTCTTGCTACACTATACGCTTTTTCTTCTTCTCTTACCTAGAGTGCACACTATCCATCCTTTTGTAAATACCTGTACACGCCCACACGCCCAAGATGTCCTTCAACGCAGAAGAGTACACCGACAAGCTGCTGGAGGCTGTCAAGTCGTCGATGGCGCTGGCCGTCGAGAACCAGAACCTCACAGTTGATCTCGCCCACCTCCTACTCGCCCTTTGGGAGCAGGACGACGGCTACCTCAAGAACATTATCGACAAGGTCGGTGCACAGCCGGTCGAGTTTGAGCGCGCAGTCCGCAGCGCGATCGCCCGCCTTCCCGCGCAGGACCCCGCGCCGCCCGAGCCCGGCTTCAGCCGCAGCTTCTTTGACACCCTGCCACAAGCCAAGAAGGAGATGCAGGCAATGGGCGACTCTCTGGTGGCTGTCGACACCTTCCTCCTGGCTTTGACCTATCAACGATCGGTGCAGGAGATCCTGGACCGCGCCCGCGTCTCGCTGAAGCAGCTGCGCGATATAATCAAGAAGACGCGCGGGTCGCGCAAGGTCACGTCGAAGAACGCCGAGGAGAACTTTGACGCACTGAGCAAGTATGCGGTCGACATGATCAAGCAGGTCGAAGGCGGCAAGATCGACCCCATCATCGGCCGCGACGACGAGATCAGGCAGATCATCCGCGTGCTGTGTCGCCGCAACAAGTCGAATCCGATCCTGGCCGGTCCGCCCGGTACAGGCAAGACCGCCATTGTCGAGGGCCTGGCGCAGCGCATTGTCGCCAATGACGTGCCAAAAACTCTCCAGACGCACCTGTTCTCACTGGACATGGGCGCGCTGATTGCCGGCGCCAAGTACCGCGGCGAGTTTGAGGAGCGCCTGAAGGCTGTGCTCAAGGAGGTCACCGAGTGTGAGGGCGGCGCCATCCTGTTCATTGACGAGATCCACTTGGTGCTTGGTGCCGGAAAGACCGACGGCGCCATGGATGCTGCCAACCTGCTCAAGCCCATGCTGGCCCGCGGCGAACTGCGCGTCATCGGCGCTACCACCGACGACGAGTACCAGAAGTATGTTGAAAAGGATGCCGCCTTTGAGCGCCGCTTCCAGAAGGTCAATGTCTCGGAGCCCTCCGTACAGGACACGATTTCGATCCTGCGTGGACTGAAGGAGCGTTATGAAAGCCATCACGGCGTCAAGGTGCTTGATGCCGCGCTGGTCACTGCTGCCCAGCTCTCCGACCGCTACATTACCAACCGCCGCCTGCCTGACAAGGCCCTGGATGTTGTCGATGAGGCCATGGCGTGGACCCGCGTCCAGCTTGACTCGCAGCCCGAGCAAATCGACCACCTGGAGCGCCGTTTGCAGCAGCTTGAAATCGAGCGCATTGCGCTGCAGAAGGAAAAGGACGACTCTTCGCGCATGCGCCTTGAAGCAGTCGGCAAGGAAATTGAACAGATCAACGAGGAACTACGCCCGCTCAAGCTGCGCTACGAGTCTGAAAAGGGTCTCCTGGACGAGATCCGCAGCGCAAACCAGAAGATGGACGAGCTGCGTCTGAAGGCCGAAGACGCGCGCCGTCGCCACGACCTCGAGCGCGCTGCAGATATGGAGTTCTACGCGATTCCTGAGCTCCAGAGCCACCTCAAGGAGCTGCACAGGCGCCAGGCCGAGCACGAGGCCAAGGTGGTTAGCGGGGAGATCAAGGAGGAGATGCTGAGCTCGGTGGTTGGGCCTGACCAGGTTGCCGAGGTCATCGCCCGCTGGACCGGCATCCCTGTGCAGCGCCTGACGCAGTCGCAGGTCGAGCGCTTGATGACCCTGGCTGAGCGCCTGAAGAAATCAGTTGTTGGCCAGGACCGCGCTATTGACGCTGTCGCCGACGCCATCCTGCGGTCGCGCGCCGGCATGGCTCGCACTAACCAGCCCACCGGCTCACTCCTGTTCCTTGGTCCCACAGGAACCGGAAAGACAGAGCTTGCCAAGGCGCTGGCACGCGAACTCTTCGACAACGAGAAGTACATGGTGCGCCTCGACATGTCCGAGTATATGGAGCAGCACACTGTGTCGCGCATGATTGGCTCAGCACCCGGCTATGTCGGCTATGAGGAGGGCGGCCAGCTGACCGAGATCGTGCGCAAGCGGCCGTACAACGTCATCCTATTCGATGAGATCGAGAAGGCACATCCCAACGTCCTTAACATTCTGCTGCAGGTACTCGACGATGGCCGACTGACCGACGGCCAGGGCCGCCTGATCGACTTCACCCAGTGCGTGATCATCCTGACATCCAACATCGGCCAGGACAAGATCCTTGAGTACACATCGCAGCTCAACCCGTCGCTCACCGATACCGGTGTGCTGCCCCAGGGTGTTCAGGACTTGGTCATGAACGACCTGCGCCGTACACTGCGCCCAGAGCTGCTCAACCGTCTTGACGAGATCGTCGTGTTTAACCGCCTGGGATACGATAACCTGCGCAGCGTGGTACGTCTGCAGCTGAGCCAGATCGAATCGCGCCTGGCTGAGCGCGACATCACGCTTACCATGGATGATGAGGGTATCAACCATGTGCTGAAGGAGAGCTATGATCCGCTGTATGGCGCCCGTCCCATTCGCCGCTTCCTGGAAAAGAACCTCGTCACTGCGATTTCTAAGGAGATCATCCGCGGTTCGCTGCCTGACCACAGCATCATCAAAATCACACATGTCGATGGTCTGCCTGAGGAGTTTGTCTTCACAGTCGACGCCAAGCCGGAAGAGACAGACGCTGACATGCAGATGTAAACGAAAATTTCTCGTTTAAGACACCCAAAAGCATTGTTTTCATATAGATTTACACGTTCGAACCCAATCACCTGACCGTGTTTCAGCCGTCGAATTGATATAGCTAACATGTTGCGCGCCCACTGCGGCTGTCCGTGATGTCGACATGTCAGTCGAACCAGGTGACGACAAGCCGGGCGCCAACGAGACCTTTGCTACAGCCTACACAATAGAGGCAACATCGAGCCTCTGACAAGTTGCACAAACGGCCGCATTGAAGATACGTCCGCGCAATTTTTTTTCTCTTTTCTCTCTTTGCTTCAGTATTAAAAATAACCTTTATACCCCCACATTTAACCAATTCAACAGCATCCCTGTTTCGGCGATGGCTCGCCTTTCCCCCAAGCTGTATGATCCATACTAATTAATCACTTTTGCCACTAAAAAGGTCAATTTTACGTGTCTTTGTCGTGTCCCTGACACTTGGTCTATGTGGCTATTGAATACCATACCAACCAGTACCGAATTATAGATATTCAAAAATTACTAGCTGCTTTTTAGTTTCTTCAGATGTTCAGTTAGCTTTTCGACTTCGGCAGCGGGGGTGGAGTGTACGTAGCCGTCTTCGTATGCATGGTCGATATTCCATGTCTTGCTGTACGCGTAGGAGAAGTCGATCAGTTTGATCTCATCCCCGTTTACCAAGATGTTTTGCGGCCCCAAGTCGCCATGAACTATCTCCTTGTCATGGAGAACCTTCAGCGCCGCAAGGCATTTGCTTTTCCCCACATCCGATAAGCTATCCACCATCGAAAGCTCCTCTCCCTCGAAATATTCAGAGACCAGGCCGTTTGGTGTGACTCCGAGATATTCCTGTATATATGCGTGCTTTGGGAGGAATCTAAATCCTATCACTGATTCAGCGATGAGAGCCGTCACCTTGTCTTCGTCGCGAGCATACTTCACAAAGACATCTCTTCCCTGGTATTCAGCCTTGAAGGCTATAGTAGTGGAAAAGCAGCGGAGAAGCTTCTTGTTCTTCAGGTCTTCTTCTTTAATGATGCGCTTGTACGCTTTTTCGAAACCAACAGTACTTGGCTGGGGAACATTGTGTATGCCCTCTACCAGTCGCATCGGCCAGCGGAACGTGTATTCCCCTTTGGGATACCGGAGGAAAACTAAGCTCGCGATGTACATCTTCAGCGTCACCAAGCGGCTACCATAATCAATCAGTCTGCCTTCTGACTCGACTATCGCCCTCATAGTGCTAGCTGTGAGTGTGGGTCAAGCAGAAAATATAGTGTTTCTAAACGTTTAGGCAATTTACCGAGCAGAGAATGAGAGAGTGTTGTAGACACGAGTATAGCCTGTTGCACAATTAGTAGCAATTAATATTAACAACAGAGACTCTAGTAATGTGGGTTGCTGTGTCCTGTGAAGTAGGGAGCTGCAGGATTGCATAAGTGCATGTGATCCTGATTAGGGCATTCAGATCAGACTTACTCTATACCTGAGTTCTCCGCACTTGCGATATGAGCCCACCTCTATGCGACATAAGCGTTGTTTGTCTTGCATAATTGTGGTGACTTTTAGCGCCTACAGCGGGCGGAAACATCGTGATTAGTGTAACATATGGCTTGTATAAGAAGCCTGTCTATCATTTCTCGTTTGTGTTGTGGTGGCATGACTAATCCCAAAGTTATATTCGCCGCCACATCACTGAAGATAGGCACTACCACTTCTTGTAACACATATATAAATGTATGAGAGCCTTGAAATACGATCTATTGCGTTTAATGTGCGTGCTGCATTATGCAATAGTTCATCCATGGCAAGGATGAACGAGTTCCTTGGTGGGGTATTGCGCGATATGGTTACATACTGTTAGCCATAGGTGAACGTACTCAGGCATATGGATACAAACTGTGTCTAGTATCTGATCCTGTACCTTATTAATTGGAATAGCAAATGACAACATCGGTGAGAGCTGCAGATTCTCTAGAGCAAATCATAAGTGCCCATCGAATGACAAGATAACATGTATGATTATCTCCAGTTACGTGTCTCTGTTAGAAGGTCACGAGTTTCAGCGAGTGGTTTGGGCTGAGTCAGCCAGACAATTGTCGTATTGTATAAGGAGTGGGCTGTAAGCAGCCAGAAAAAGAAAGAACTACGAATAAGAAGAGAAAGTAGTTATAAGAAATAAATCGAGAGTGGAGAAGAGAGAGATCCCAAAGGAGGATCAGAGCCATGGTCGTGATGACACATGGATCCGATGAGGAAAGAAAAATTGTAGAAACTCAGAGAATCATAAATTCTGATAGATACTTATGAAAAGCACTTGGCCGATGTGACAGTGGATATGGTGTATTGAGGCAACGAAAAAAGAGAAGCTGAACTCCTCTTTAACTGGACCTGGTGTTCAGCTCATTTTTTACTCGACATGGCTGCCCTAGGAAGAGTAGCAATCCTGACCTATCTGCCTGAATACCAGGACGTGTGTGGTCCAGGGCGGAGGTGCTCTGTCAGTGTTTCCAGTACCGAAAGCTAAAAAGTGCCAATAATGACCGCCTCGGCAATGAATGAGATCAGTGCTAGCTTGTAGATCGTCAGTGTAACTGCGGTGTATATTCTTCTTTCCCCCTAACCTTCAGGAGATATGCCGGATGTGTACGTTCACGAGTGTGCTAAACAAGGTGGCTGGCTGGCCCACGGTGCTGTTCAATGCCAATTTCATACATTAGACTCGAAGGTATCGGAGGTAGATTCGGCACTGTTGCCTACTGTGGATATCCAGAAAGCATGCAACTATCTGGAATTGTCCCATCTGTCTCTCCCCAAGGCGCCGTGTATCCTGTATTTCGTTTTTGGGCAGCAAGTGGCGGCCACGCTCATTAAACAGCTATTAATAACCTCGCCTATGTGCTGTCGGTTGCTCCAATGTGGCGAAGCATCTGGGCACGGGTTTGGGGAGGAGGATAAATATTCTCGAGACAGCAGCTCACTCTGAAGGCCATTGCACTATGAGCTGCCAAGAATTAGAAAATTGGGCCTCCGCAGGGAATCTCGCTTGTGGCTAAGGGCCTAGGAGCCTTGTGAGGAGGGATCAGGCATTTTCCACGCGTGCGAGGTAGCAGCGCGACGAGTAGTGTACGCTACAGCTTGCGTGGCTGCACGCATCTGCCAGACTTGGACAAACAGCGGATCATTGATTGCAGCTCCTGTCAGGGGGGTTCGGGCCGATGCTCAAATCCAACCTGAAAGAAAACGCTGGCAGATGCCTTTTGAAAATGATCGTTCGTACTTGCCATGCAGAGCGAGATGTTTACGGCTGTGAGCCCCATGTCAACTGAAATAGCTTACTGTCTTTAATGCTGGCGAATGGTACTTTGGCTACCAAGGACAGGCTTGTAGTCCAGAGACAGAGACCCAAAAAGCAGAAGCACGCTTTTTGCGCCTGAAGCCTACTCGTGGCCTTCGCCCACTATCAGCCTGTAAAATATTGGGCCAAGACATTAAGCGTCCACTACATATAGACGCGATTTATTCTGGGTGAAGCCGACTAGACAGGTATTTTTACAGCGGATATGGTACTTCACCTCCAGCCTTTGGTAGTGTATAAAAGGTACCCCATAGTATAGTGTCTTTAGAACAGCGAGCGCGCGGTCTCAATCTCCTTATTCATAGCGATGAGCTCCTCCACTCTGGCCAGCTTCTTCGGATCCTTGCGCAGCGCAAACTTAAAGTCCTCGACAGTTACCCGTCCGCGCTTACCAGCAGCCTTCGCCGCCTGGATGCACGTGTCGTTGATGTAGTCAACCAAGATGTCTTCCAGGACGTGACGCTTTCAGGGAGCGGCGAAATAACGTCGCCGAATCCGTACATGAGCAGGGGCAGTTCCTTGCCAAATAGCTTGTGTCCGCTGGAACTGCTTTGACGTGAGATCCACATGTCCCTCCATGCCTGAAAAGTAAAGTGACGAGTATGTAAATGTGCGGTATGTTTATTGACGTGCGCATATTAGATAGACAGTGTTTAGAACATATACCCTAGACACGCGGGCTGCTCACTTTTGGGTGCAAACAGTGATGGATTCTGAACGCAGCTACTGTGCCAGTGTCACAGGCTATTGCAGGCAAGTGAAGGCATGCGCGGTGTGCGCGGGCTTGGCCATCCGTCAACGCGTCGCTCGTGTGGTGGTCTGCGCGGGTGGGTCTGTGAACGCGCTCTCGATGATGCCAAAATGCTCGCGTTTTGGGCACGACCTGGATTGGCGCCTTTTCTCTTCCTAAAAAAAACTTTTCGCTTCTTACTTTTGTCTAATCTCTTCGCATTCACCAGGCAAATGAGCACGGCCAACGACAGCATTCTTGACGAAAGCTACGTG
>NW_024468345.1:0-35811 GCF_002104995.1 Linderina pennispora | reverse complement strand
TGGCCCGCAGAGTCATCGTCGGGTACTCGAACAAGGACTGGATCCTGGCCTTCTTGCTGCGTGCCAGCTCGTTCTGCACGCACCTGGCCGGTCTGACAGGGGTCGACTCCGAAAAGCTGTTCCCAGACAACAAACTGGTCCAGCGCAAGATCACAAATGTGGATCTGTCTGGTATAGTCGCCCGGCACCTCGACTACCTCTATTCTATCGACGATATCATGCTTGAAATGTCGCGTCTACTGTAAGCACATCAAGAAAAACACTGATGTATCTAAAGAGAGTACGGAAACGAACATGTTTAGAGACCAAGGTCCTTGGCCACCAGACGAGTGCAGATCGGGTGGTAGAAGCTGCGGTGCTTGGCGAATGTCGCCTCGGCCAGCTCCTTGCCCTTGGAGCCCGACTTGGCCAGGGCGCGGTACAGCGGGCGCGTGTACTTCATCCGACCCTGCTCACCAAGCATGCGAACGGCGTTGTCGAACTCGGCCTCGTAGTTGTTCTTCAGGGCCATCGACAGCCAGGCCATGCGCACCTCGCAGTTGCGCGATCCCGACAGACCGTAGGCCTTCTCGACCTCAGCCAGAGCCGAGTGCGGCACCTCGCCCTTGTCGCTGAGGGTCTGGATGAAGATCACCTTCTGCGTCGTCGACATATCGCTGAACTCCTTAGCATCAAACTTGTGTGGTGCGTCGGCAACGTCACGGGCGTCCCACCAGCGGCGAGCCAGATCGAAGGCAGCCTGCTGCGGCGCCTCGTCGAATTTGAAGTCGACCGGCGGCATTCCCGCTTGGTGAACCAGGCATCAAAGTCGATCGCTGCGATCTTCGCCTCATCGGTAGGGTCCAGGTAGTGGTGCACATACCGCAGGATGAAGTTGTGGAAGTCGCCAGTGTTGATCGACTGGCCGGCGAATTCGCGCACGTACATGGTGTGATGTGATGGAACACGACCGGGCCCAGCTGCTGCTCGAGGTAGTACAGCAAAAGGGCGCCCTTCTCGTACGGCACACGCGAGTACGAGTCATCAGGGTCCACGTCGTCGAGCTTCGGGACCAGCGCGGTCAGCTGGTTATCGCCGCCCAGCAGCTCAATGTCGGCCTTCAGGGCCTTGTATCCGAGCACGTGGCTCAGCTGCCGGGCATCCTCGCCATGCAGCGCAGCAACGATCTTGCGCTCAAGGAACGTTGTCCAGCCCTCGTTGAGCCAGAAGTGCTCCCAGTTGCTAGTGGTAATCAGGTTGCCTGACCAGCTGTGCGCAATTTCGTGCGCGACAACGTCGGTCAGTGAGCGGTCCGCCTGCAAGCAGCGTCGGCGTCACAAACGTTAGGCACGGGTTCTCCATGCCGCCGTAGGGGAACGAGGGAGGCAAGATCAGCAGGTCGTAGCGGCCCCACGAGTACGGCGTCACCAGCTTCTCAGCCGTCTGTACAATCGTTTCCATCTCGGCAAACTCCCATGCGCACGCCTCGATGCCCTCGGGCTCGGACCAGACAGCGCAGCGGTCGCTGATATCCGACTTGGCCAGGTTACCGATGCCATAGCAATCAAGTACGACGGAATCGTGATCTTTTGCTCGAAGCTGTACACCGTGAACTCACCGTCGTCGCGCGAGCTGGTCGAGATCGCGCTCATCAGAGCAGTCAGCGGCTTGGGCACGCGGATGTCTGCAGAGTACGACAGCTTGATCGACGGGCTGTCCTGGCACGGCAGCAGGCTGCGCGCGTGGATCGCCTGGCACTGCGTGAACAGGAACGGGTGCTTTTTGCCCAGTGTCTGCTCGGGCGTCAGCACTTGAATTCCAGCGCTCTCCTTGGTCGTCTCGTACTCGATCTTGACCTTGAACTCAGCATCCTTCTTGGCGTCCTTGAGCGAGACATTCAGCGCATGGCCAAACACGGGGTGAGCCTCGCTCAGCGTGTACTCGGCGGCGGCAAAGCCCGAGCCCTGGTCGACTGATACGCCCTTGATCACAAGGTGGTTGGTATCGACGGTAAAAGTCGCAACATCGTCCCTGAGGGCCGATCCAGTCAGTGTCGCCGAACCAACCAGCACGGAGCGGTCAAAGTCGATGCTGAGGTCCAGGTGAATGTGCCTGGTCGTGGTCTCGTCGAGATTCGCTTGCGAGTTAGGGTCAATAGCTGTCACAGGCATTGTTCAAGCACAAAACTGAATTTGTAAAAAAATTGGTGGAAGAGTGGAGAAAGAAGTGGAATTCAGCCAGTCGGGCTGAGGAGAGCGGATTTGCTTGGGGTTGCAAGCGTTGTGTGTCCGAGAAAAAACACGCTTTCATCATGGCCGGAATGGACCAAAGTCCGGTTGGTGGTGACGTCGTCTGGCTGGATGTTTTCTCACGGCACTTTTTCTTCGCTGCCGATCTTCATTACCACACACGGCATTCTTCAACCAGCGACAGCGACGCCTGCACAGTTGCATAGATGCGGCTGTCCGCTGCTGATCCGTCGTCGCCATCCTCTGGTTGCGGCAGGTTGAACCCAGCCGGCACCTTGAGCCCGATGCCCAGCACCAGCGGCCGGGTGTCGAGCGGGTTCTGCCTGTGTCTGCTCTGGGCAACGTGCATGGCGCAGATCTGGTACAGCGACGCTGCCTTGGACGCATTTGGCATTGCCCAGCACAAACTTGATATCAACAGGCACGTCATCCACCTCGACGAGATCACCGAACTCGCCGTCGTTGTAGGAGACTCGCGACGTCACTGCTTGGATTATGCTGCCGACCGAGGCGAGCTGCGTGATCAGCACAACCACGCAGTTGGCGAATCCAAGAACGGCGACGTCGGTGTGCACGTCATCTATAAGTGCAGCAGTCACATTGACATCGACAGGAAAGCTGCGCGACTTTGTGGTGGTCATATTAAAAATGAGAACGAAGCTGAGAAAATTGCTGTCATTTTTTCTCGGTGAGCATCGCCTGATTGGTCAACATTAGGTTTCCGCTGACATTTATGGATAACAGCTAAAAAAAATGCTGAATGACAAGTTGATGTATGATACGTCGCTGAATGCCTCAGCACTCGGAAACAGAGCCTGTATTGCTGGCAGGGTATGCAAAGACATATAGCTGAAGTCATATATGGTGCCAGGTGATACCTACACTAACATCCACATGCTGATAGATCAGAGGCTCCCTAAGGCTGTGGCCAACAGAGCCATTTTGACACAAGAAATAGAGCCTGCCAACTATAGAACAGCAATATGATAATGAACCAGGACAACAGCACACAGCTGTGCCATCCACTGCTCCAATATGCTGCTACAAGCGAGACGTTGCCAGCACTGCCCACCACTTGATCCTCGCTCATCTCTGATCGCCCTGTTGCACGCGTACACTCATAATCTTATTAGCGGCCGCTAATCGGCTATTTCTGCGCAGCCAGCTTTTTGCGAGTTTTGCCCCTTTCTTCTCTACCTTTTCTCAAATTTACAATTTCGCAGTCCGCAAATGCAGTTGGACGAAGGAATGCCGACTCATGCGCAGACCAACGAGGCTGACAGCCTTGCATTCAAAGTCAAGGTCGACGGTGAGGAGCTGCTTGACATAAAAATGCACAGCAATTCAGACACCTCGACCATGAGCATTGATGATCCGAGTGTCCACCCGTGGACCGTGTTCTTGGAAGGTGTATGAACGAGGAAGGCCAGGCGAGTGATATACAGGCCAGATCCACAGTGGACCTGCTAGTCCGGCCCGATGAGGAGCCAGCCAAGGATGCAGAGCGTACGCCGAGCACGACAACCAGCACAGTAACCGTCCCGACTGCAGCCACACCCTCTCAGCAAACAGAAATGGGTGCATTTATTGATTGCGCCCTCGATGGAATCACCACACAGAACCTATTCGAGGGGCTAGACGACCTAGCGGACGATATTGACCCGCCCAAAGACGCGCTGGCCGATCTGGTGAAGACCCTGGGAACTGACCCAGCAAGCAGCGCTGGAGAGGACACTGTGGATGAAAACGAGCTTGAAGACATGGCTCCTGAGGAAGTCGATAAGCTGGTGCAAGCACATGGCGGGTTTGGCAGCGCATGCAAGCCGGAAACACAGCCCATTACGCCTGCTACCAGGTCGTCAGCGCTGACGACACCTACAGCCGTGAGCTGTCCCAGCGTAGATAGTAGTGAAAAGGAGCAGGAGTTGCCAGACATGAATGATGCGGAAGCCATGCAGATTATTCAACAGTGTGGCGGATTCACTAACCCCAGCTACCAGCCAAAAGCGGCGGCAACAGTGGCACCGGAGAAACTGGTCGATGAGCCAGCAATGCCTGATATGTGCGATGAAGAGGCAATGCGGATAATCAGCCAGCGTGGTGGGTTCTCAAAACCAAGAATTGAGGGTGGAAAGGCTCTGAAGGGGAAAGAGACCGCTGGTACCGGCGATACCAAAGAGCCAGAGCTACCGGACATGGACGACGAGGAAGCACAGCGGTGGATCAGCCAGCTAGGCGGGTTCTCAAAGCCCCAAAAGACGCTGCAGAGTCGGGTCCACGCACCGCAGCATTCGACGCTCAGCATGAGCAATTCAGCAAATCCAACACCGGTCTCGACACCTATTCAGTCGCAAGTAACGCCCGTGCAAAGATCGGCAGAATCGGGTCCAATAACAGCGGCGTCACCAACATCGTTCCCATCGCGCAAGGAGGTCATGTCGGCAAGACGGGCACTGGTGTCTGATGGACGCTCTCCAACTATCACGCTGAGTGCGTCCCTGAAGACGCCAACACGCAAACTGTCATTCAGATCACCTAGATCACGACCGCCGCTACAACCAGCACTGACACCAAACACACCTGAAACACCGACGTCAGGCTTACGGCAGCTCACATTCAAGTCGGTATCAATGAAGCGGCCGGCTTCTCGGCTTCCGTTTAATTCGCCATCAAAGCGCATAGCCAGGGATCGATCGGCATCGGCGAATGGCGAGCTGCAGCGACTCCACAATCCACCACACCTGCCCCGCCGCTCGTATGCGACGCAAAACTTTACGTCCCCGCAGAGGGTACCACCTGGGACATTCAATCACCAGCACAAACCACCGCCTAAGCTGCCACCGGTCACATCGAGAGCGGCTAATCCGATGCGGTCTTCAGCCAGTGGATCAGCCCAAACAACAAAGCAGCCTCCGCCGCCGCCCTGTATGTTCATTATCGACAGCCTTGGACCACGGGTGACGCTGCAGTCAGTCGCTGACCAGATCAACACAGGAGATACCAAAGGAATCCCCGACGATGTACTGGGTATGAGCGCCGACGCAGCTCGCATCTACCGATTTTCGCTCGGGTTTGGCCAGGGGTGGGGGTGGTTTGAAGCCAGACAGGTGCTGCTAGCTCGTGGATGCAGTCCAAATGTAGTGACAGAGGAGTGGGTGCAGAATCACTTTCGGTGGTGCGTGTGGAACTGTGCCAGCTATGCACGGCGGCTTCCATCCCGGCTAGGCGAGTTCTGGTCGGTAGAGGGCATCATCAACCGGCTGCTATACCGGTATGAGCGCGAGTATGTGCGCGGCGAGCGGTCGGCATTGAAGCGGGTCCTGGAGATGGACTCATCGTCGCAGCAGCTGATGGTGCTCTGTGTCGCGTCGATTAGCCAGAAGGACTCGGTGACGACTCTGGAGGTCACAGACGGCTGGTACAGCATTTCGGCGCCAGCCGACTCTGTCCTATCAAGGGCGGTGGCCAGAGGCAGGCTGCGGATCGGTGATAAAGTTGCCTGCGCTGGCCTGAAGCTGTGTGGAATCACCGAGGGCGCGCCTCCATTCTCGGCAAAGGCTGAGGGGGCATCGTTGCCATTGCGTGCAAACTGTGTGCGGCGTGCTCACTGGGACGCCAGGCTTGGGTTCCAGGCATCTAAGGCCATGTACATGTCGCTGTCTGCGATCTCCAAGGAGGGTGGGTACATTGGAGCGGCTCTGGATGTGCTGATTGTGCGCAGCTATCCGGTGCTCTACATGGAGACCATGCCCGACGGCAAGCGCGTGGTGCGGTCAGAGAAAGAGGAGCAGCGTATGAGCGCCAAATTCGAGGGCTGGCGAGCAAACAAGGCTCTTGAGATCGCTGAAAGCATCAAGCAGGCGTCGCGACAGAACCCGGTTGCTGGCGATACCACTGCAACCATTGGGGTACAGTCTGACGGCGAAGAACTCTACAAATTCGTCATGAACGGGAACGCAGACCCGTCGGATGCTGGACGGCAGCTTACCGACGAGCAGAAGAGCAGGCTCGAACAGTATGTGCTCGAGAGGCGGACAGAGGAAGAGTCGGAGATTGCGAGGCGACTCTATGAAGAGCAGCCACCGCGGCAGGTGCGGGCATTTTTCCGGCTGCGCGTGTGCGACTACCCAGCGCACCAGTACAAGGGCGGCGAGGCCCGGCAGAATAAGCAAGCTATGGTCACGGTATGGGGGTCGCGCAACCTGCAGCCTTCTGATTTCCCTGAAGGTGCGCGGTTTGTCATGACCGGACTGACGGTGTCAGCTGCCCCGCAGCGGCAACCAAGGAGCCGGGACGGGTGGCGGGGCACAGACGAGCAGCTTCTACGGCTGAACTTCAATGCGTCGAGTCATGCGCAGCCACGCACGGTCGATCCGGCAGTGGGCAGCCAATGCGAGTACTTGGAGCGTGGCGTGCTGTGTGTGGATGAGCTGCGCCATGTCGACAAGGGCCAGGAGGTCGATGTGCAGGGGTCTGTTGAGCAGACGGTTGAGGGAGCAGCAAGCCAGAAATCGGCGGTGCGTGTGACCGGCACCGACGAGGCCGGGCAAAAGTACTCGGCCAGCATTGAATTCCCCCAGCTCACGTTCGGCAGCATGGCGTTTGAGCCTGGAAGGCAGATCACTGTGCGCAACTGTCGGTATGTGACGTACGACGAGTATACACGGACGTACGTTGTTGATGCAGGCGACATGGCTGAGTTTGTGGTTTGAAGAGACATGCGCTTTATTGGAAAGAAGAATAAATGGCGAGAAGGCGACGTGGGCTTCCCCTTTAGCCAAGGAAGTTGGCGACGACGAAATGCAAGAGAATGTGGCAGAATACAAACTCAGCGAACGCGCTACAAGAGCAAAAATGAGAGTGTTAGCCATACAAGCTGTGCATGCACATAGGGGGAGCGTGTGCGGGGGAGAGATACGGTACCCTTGAGGCGAGCCCGAGAACTGGGCGGCGTTCTTTGGGTTGGTTTTGATGCGCAGGTTGGCGGCGAAGACAAAGCATGCGACAGCGGATCCGAAGCCGGCCAGGAACGCGTTGTAAGGGAAAGTGCCGACCAGCACACAGTACAGGAACTGCACCAGGCCGGTGACAACGCAGAAGACCATGTACGAGTCAATGAGCTTCAGCTTCTGCGGAGTCTCATCTATGTAGTCGGCGGCCAATTTGGACACGATTTCTGCAGCGGAGCTCCCCGACATTGTGGACGAAAGAGAAAAGGGGCGGTTTTTGGAAATAAGAGGCGAAAATGGCTGTGGTAGTCACAGAAGTGGATATGAAAGCGAAGACTGGGACAAGATTGTCACGTATTTTTTTTTTTGCTTTTCTCCTCAGTAATTTCAGCACGCCTTTTATTTTCCTCCTCTACACATAAATGTCTGGCTCGCCAATCACGTCGGTGTCGCAGAACACAGCCTTCCCGCGGCCCAGCGGCGACTCGCTCAGCGAGTACTGGCCGACGCGCGTGACGCTGAACGTGCGCGGGCGGCGGTTCGTGCTTGACCGCGAAACCATCAACCACCTACCGGACTCGCTCCTCAGCACCATGTTCCCGAATGGGCTAGTGTCGCTTATCCGCGGCTACAACGACTACCCGTACTACCGCGACCCGGCGGCAACCAGCGACGATGAGGCCGAGCACGCATGGGTGGACTTTGACCCGGACATGCTCGAGTACATCCTGCACGCATACTCGACCATGCTCGAGTTCGACCTGCTTGCTGACGACAACACCGAGCAGCAGCCACAGCAGGCGCCGCAGGACAGCGCCGAGGCAGCAGCGCCTGCGGCGGAGCCCGCCGAGGCAGCAGTGCCGAACGACTCGATGTCGTCGTTCTCAAGCGGCTCGCACGCCAACACTCAGAGCACGTCGTCGTCGGCCGTGCTAAACTACATGCGGTTTGTGGCAAATGCCGGGGCGCCCGCACGCACACTGCGCACGGCCGTGTACTCGGACCGCAGCCCACTGGTGGTGCTGCGCGAGGAGCTGGACTATTTTGTGATTCCCGAGAGCGGCCGCACGTCGGGCGATATCAGCAACGTCGAGGGCTTCACGCTGGACATGGCCAAGACAAGGTGCGCCGAGCTGCTGGTCGAGGACGACAGCGTGTTTGAGCCGCTGGAGCGCACCATGCAGCGCAATCTCGAGAGCTGGCGCGCGCGCACCCACCACGAGGGCGCCAGTGAGCACACCCAGGCGCTGCAGTCGGCGTCGGTCATTGAGCAGCAGCTCATTGACATGCTGTGCTTGGCGGGCTTTGCGCGCGACTCGCGCTGGGGCTGCCGCCGCATAGAGCCGAGCCGCACCACCGTCACCAGTCTGCTGAGTGTGCCGCTGGACGAGACTGCCGACCAGGCCAGGATGATTGCAGCCCAGAAGCTGCTGCTGTTCTACAAGAAGCCTGCGCGCAAGTGCTGGTGGGAGGGCGAGGATGTCAATGCTGGCGACAATGAACACCAAATTAACCTCAAGCTGTGGTGCAGGCGCACGTGGACCCTGGAGCTTGTTCTTATCTAACCCCTCCATGCCACACGCCCTATCTGACCCGCTATGTTAATGTAACCCTGCTCCACCACCTCACCCTCTTTACTCTACCACCACCCCACACCACCACCCGCACTACAACATCCCTCACTCTTCTCTTTCTCTCCTCACTATACCTCCTTCCACATCTAAACCAGCTCTGTTTTTGTTTTGTTTTTCTATCTGTTGTTCCCTATCATAAAAGAAGAATAATGTCTCACTCCTCCTCGCTCTCGTCGTCCTCGTCGTCGTCCTCTTCGGACTCGTCCTCAGACTCCTCGAGCCACTCGACCAGCGGCTGGATGACCTGAACCAGCTCCTCGCTGACTGCCTCGGGCCCAGCCCTCCCTGCCTTGTGGTTCCACGCCAGCACAGTCAGATCCTCAATGACATCAAGCTCGTACAGGAACTTGACAAACAACGCAAACAGCTTGGCACGCTTGTCATCTGGCACAGCCTCAGACAGCGCGCAATGGCGCTCGACAATGTCAACAACATTGACCTGGTCGCTGTTTGAGTAAATGTTGCGCTTGATCAGGTCGCCCCACTTTTGCAGCACCTTCTTCAGCGAGCTGGCCAGCGCCGAGAAGTCGGCCAGAAGCAGCACCTTCTCGACCACAATGCGCCGCATCTCGTCGAGGTTCCCGTCGAACGCCATGCGCAGCGTGTTCATCTCCAGCGCTGTCACCTCCACCGCGTGGTTCTCGGACAGCGAGCGGTCGAGCGTGAGCTCGAGCTCGCGCCTAAAGTCCTCCTGCATGGCGCGCGACTTGCTGGAGCTCGGCTGCCCCAGGTGCACGCCCGCCAGATCAGATGCCAGGGCATCGGTGTTGTCGAGCTCCAGGATATCTGACTCCGAGTCGGACACCTCGTCCTCGGACGGCGGTGCGTCGCGCAGCTCAGATGCAGTCAGAACCGTGTCGCTGTACCGCGAGCCGATCCAATGCAGGTGCGCGTTGCGCGGGTCCTCCTCGGCGTCGTCGTCCTCGTCCCAGTCATCAGAGTCGGCAGCATTGGCCTCCCACACGAATCCGATACCACGCTCGCCGAGGATATGCGTGTCGTATGCCTCACTGGTCGCCGAATCCGCCGGCTTCCCCACAGTACCAGCCAGTGCGGCATCCGACTGGTGGGCGCTGGCATCATCGAGGTCCTCGTCGTCCTCTTCGTCGGACGAGATCTCCACCTCGGAATCGCTAAAGTCGCTGTCGTCGAAGCTCTCGCTGGCTAGCGGCTTGCGGCGGGCAATGCGCGTGAACGCCTTGATCCGCACGTTCGGTCCGATCGTCACATCGTCGCCGATAATACAGCCGCGCTCAATCACGACATTGTCCAGCACAGTGACGCGCTCGCCGAGCATGGCACGCTCGACTACCGAATTCTTGCCGATAGTGGAACCGGCAAACAGGTATGAACCGCGCACCACTGCGCCCTCGTCAATGCGGCACGACACGCCAAGCACAGAGTCCGAGACCGTAGCGAAGTCTGCCACATACGAGTTCGGACCCAGCACGACGTGATGCTCAACGCGGCTCTCGCGCCCAAGGAACACCGACGATGCCTTGTAGACTGCGCCGCGGTGGTACGTGTACGACGGCCCGTCGACCGGGTTGCTGTCGGGGCACAGCGGGTAGGCCCACCGCCCGATCAGATCGCGGCTAATCGCATCGTAGGCTGCCGTGTCGGCGATGCCGGCAGCGTACCCGTTGTGGTCCAAAAGCATGATTCCGTCTTCGTACAAGTCGTCGCCGTCGCCAGCCCCGCCGGCCGCAGCGCCAGGGGCACCCGACCAGCCGCCAGAAGCAGCTGGCCCGCTGCTGGCGTTGGCAGCAGTAGCCTCCGACAGCACGCAGCTGGAACCCGACAGAATATGCGCGTATATGGTTGAGCTCAGCAGATCCGAGGTCAGGATGCCGTGCACAAAGTCACGACGCATTGTCTGGTAGTCAAAGTTCTCAGTGAACAGCGCCAGGGCTTCCAGCGAACAGATAGCAACACGCGTGTCGGCCAGGTCCATGCGCAACTCGACCTCATCATGCTGAGTGATGACCTCCGTCTGGATACGCATAAAGTTCTGCCGCGGCAGTGTCGGCGACGAGTGGATTGCCAGCAGCTTGTTGCTGCTCGGGTCCATCACATACACTGATTCGTCGCTCTTGTCGTGCAGACGATGGCTAGGCGATGCCTCCTGCAGCAGCATGGTCATGATCTGGTCCCGATCCTTCTGCTTGTTAGCCATATGCGCATTAACAAGACCCGACAGATCCATGTTCGACACAACAACGCCTGTGCACAGAATAAAGTCGCTCCGAATAATCGAGCTGCCGTCGATTTCGCGCAGTGCGTCACCAACCGAGTTTGCCCCCTGCACCACCTTGGTCACCACCTTCATGGGCGAGTATCCGCGCGCCCACTTGGACTGCCGGATATATGCCTTGAGTTTATCTGGATACGCTTGGCACACGATGTACGCTTCGTCCACGCCTGAGGAAGACAAGAACTCGAGCGTGTACTCAATCATGGGCACATTGCACAGCGGTAGCAGGCACCGGGGCTTGTTCAGCGACAGCGGCTGGAAGAGCTGGTCAAACGAGTCCGCCAGAACCACTGCCTTTAGTGTCTCCTCTCTGTCGACTTTCCCGCCGTTTCCCTTGGGTGCCATTTTCTTTAATTTAGCCTAGGCAAAGTATTGTTCTGAATTGAAAAGAGCTGAGATTTCTGCAGGCTAAAAATGCAGGCAGACCAGCTTTTTTGGAAACGGCCCGATCCGGTGATCTGATCACATCTTTCACTGTCGCTTCGATGATGTGGTAGGTTGTAAGCAAAATCCGATGTGAAGCCTGCTGAGCAGTTTGCTGTCTGGCTCTATTCCCGAGAATGGGACGCGCCAATTTAAAGCAGCAACTGAGGGATATAGCGTTGCCCACCTATTAGTTAGTTTGCATTGCTTTGCTAGTAGACAGAAAGAGCCCAGCCATAGAATGATCTGCTAGCTATCTGAGCAAGCTACCCTTGTACAGTATGGACGATGATGCGGATTGGTATCAATAAGGGTAGAGGTGATGAGGAGGGGCAAAGCTCTCCACGTACATGTCTTCAACCCCAGCAGTAGTGGCACACAAGTGCTGGATGCAACTGACGTTATCTATGTAAGTGTTCTGAGAGATACATATGTTAACTATTTACAAGGCATGTGTGGAGATTGAGATAATGGAAGTTTTCGTTTAAGCGAGAAACATATCAAGAATTACCCTTACATAAAAGAAGAGGTGTATTACTATACCCCTCTTCGAGCAGCCTGTGTCCCAGAAACAGTGAACATCAAACTGCATTCTTCCAGCATTGTTCACAGCCAGGAAAAGTGTACGGATCTCAGACACTCGCCCTCTCCAGACTTGGCAAAAGCTGCGCTGAACAGCCTTGGGGGCTATCTTCTCTCAACCCTAGTGTAAAATATTGGCAAGAACTCCTTCAGTAGTCACATATTTCCTCGCATATATCCTCAATAAGGTGATATTAACACTGTTGGGATACTGGTGATTTAACGTGGTATATAACTAGTGACAGTAAAGAAACTAAGGAGGACTGCTGATGCGCTGGCATGTACTGAACTATATAGTGGGGCCACTATACTCTTGCCTATGCACTGTGGCGTGGATCTAAGGATCAGGATCAGTTATACAACATTATATATGGGTCTGACCTCTCTTCCAAGCTAACGATTATCACATAGACCTTGGATACCACCCCTTGCTCTTGAGAAATAACTGTCAGCAACTCTGACGAGCACACAAGCTCTGAATAAAGGACACTGGGATCACATCCTGTATGTTATGAGCAGCCTTCACCCACTTCCCCTTGCTTCTGACGGTTGCTGCAACCATATTGTCAACAATATTAACTGGCTGCATCTAGATTGGCGGTTTCCCTTCTATACCGAACTCGATCATGGCCAGATATTCTGATGACCTCTCCCCATTCCTGTTTCACCTTTGCAATAGCAAAACCTCAATCAGGAATAGGTTTGGCGAGCCTTTCTGCTCTAGTGTCATGTGTATTGCTACATTTTGGTTTCCGATTATCATCCAATTGTCCTTGCCCAGCGAGATAGAGAGAATGTCAGAGAGTGAGGATGGGAGAAGAAGGAGGAGGAGCGACTGCATGCCCAAGAGCCAAATAGCTCCCCTACCAATCCTAAATGACAGGGCTTGGATGAGGGGAAAGGGGGTGTTGCATGTCGAACACACCTTATGTCGACTGACAATGGAAAGGCAATCGTGAACGGGATGCTTTCATCCTTTTCGCTCTCTTTCAGCGTGTTTGGTGTGACCAAAGTGAACAACCAACTTATGTGTTCCCAACTCAATATTGCACACTGTGCTTTTGGATTCGCTAGCTTTTCTGGGGCATTCAAGGCAGGTAGACAAAGTGTGCGGTATCTCTATTCGGTATATCTATTCTATCTTTCCATTTCACTCTCTGTACAAGATTTTATAGTCCAATGTACCCGACCGTCCGCTAGAGCGTTTTTGATTTGTTGAAAGGATACATGCTCTTTTGAGCCTCACAGCGAGTATGCGTGTCTCGCTCTGTGAATGTCTAAAATAATGTCTTCTTTTAGCAAATGGATTCAGATCTAATTGTCAAATATATCTTAAAGGTGCTGGTAAAATCGAACCTGGAACCATATATCAAAAGGCTATAAGTCTAGTAGCAGGATACAGTATTATTTGGCAACAAATTAAATATAACTAGCATTTAGGGTTCGTATCGGTCTGCTGCTGGTACTGGGCTGACTGAACTGGTGGCTGGCAACGACGCGGCATATCTAAAACCACCCATGTCAATAGTACCAGCATGCTCAGCATCGGGTCGACATAGTACTGGGCAGCCTCGTTGGTCACCATAAATGTGACCTGCGGATAGAACATGGCAGCGAGCTTGAAGATGTTGCGCAGCAAGATCAAAAATCCGCCGATGCAAATGTTTGCATACCATTCTGGTTTTGTGCGAGCCTCAGCGTACTTGGCCAAGAAGAAGTTGGTTGATAGCACCAGCACTGCATTGTTGGCTACTTGTCCGGCAATACTAGCCTTGAGCAAGTTTGATGCGGTCTTGAGCTGGTCTAGAGACGCAGTGTCCTGCATTAGCCCAGATCCGGCTCCTGACAGTGCACTAAAGGTTACCGACATGATGATGGCAAACACGTGGAACCCAATTATTGCCTTACGGGACGGCCCATGGACCAAGGACTTGAGCAGATTAACCAGCAGAAGGCAGTTGACAAGATTGATAAAGCTAGGAGCAATGCTGTTGAGCACGCTGAATGTGGTGAATGACTTGGCATCCTGCATCTGGCGCTTAATGAAGATATCGCGGGCGACAAAAGCACCTCCCAGCATCATTGCAATGAGAACACCGATGCGTGTAAGATGATGTCTCTGCGCGCGCCGGCCCTCAAATAGCAATATCAAGCCTAGGACGAAGAATAGTGAGGCAGCCCCATACGCTGCACCCTTGCTTGGGTAATACTATGGGATGGAAACTGCAGTTCCAAACGAGACATCAGTCATTCTTTGATTATGTAGAAAGCTGCTGAAGGATGAATGTTGGGTGTATGAAGAACAGTGGGAGGTGCTGTGTGGCAACAGTGGATTTATAGCTGGCTGGTGCTGGATGGAAGTCGGCACTAATCTACAGAGGCGCTGCTCCACAGCTCGGGTGCGTTTGGCAAAGAAGATCGAGAGGTGGAATGCACTGTTTGGAAAAGTTTTGTTTGCTTGTGCATATATGCGTCGACACAAATCAGGTTGAATAGTAAATATTTTTTGAAACCCAAAGTGTAACAGGCTGGCATATCAAGAGCCTTGGCAATGAAAGTCAATGCCAATCAAGCGGAACGCTGTGGCTAAACACGGTAGCTAGATCGGTTAATTTTCCTTTTCGGCTGGACTGAGAACGGCTCCCACACCCTCAATGCCCAGGAGCAACGTGGACGAAGGCTTGGCAAGCTTGGCTTCCTCGTCTCCACTACTCCGGTACAAACTCGGAGAAAGGGGCAGTAAAGTTGGAAATTGTCCAGATCACAGCAGTGCAATGGTACGGCTGAGTCTGAAGTCTAAAGGGGGATACACTCATGCAAGCTCCATATCCTAAGCTTCACTGACGCATGGAAATGTGAACTGCGTTGCTGAGAAGGATTGTCCCTTTCTCTAAACAAGATCCCTTTGGAGAGAGAATCTAGCAACCTCCAGGATGCCTGACATTCGCAGATGTATGGTGTGTGGTTGTTCCCCGCCGTGTAGTTTGACAGCCAAGGATGGCGAGTCTGTGGTTCCTACTGCCATCACCAATCTGTGTCTAAGAGAGCTAGTGCACAACAGCAAATAGGCGCAAGGGGTGGCCTATAGAGTGCGATATGTGGCCTTTTATCTCCTTGGTGTGCATCAAAATGTGTCTCCACGACTACCAATGCATTTAGCGCGTATATGACCCAGCTTAAGATGCAGGAATACCCAGCTTAGTAGTTGCTTGGGGTTTGCATAGCCATATCATCTCATGATCAGCTGGGCGTTCCCGGATTAAGCAGCCATCACCATTCAGCCTAGTGCGATATATTCGATGACATCACCCATCTCCGGACAGTCGCCTGCCATATAGACACCATCCATCAGCGTTGCGCTATCTGTGTGCATTAGGCAAGACGGGAGTTACAATTATATGTAAATTGCGATAGTTTCTATTGAACTAATTAGATTAGGTGTGAGCGCAGACCCGCCAGCGACCCACACAGCCGTTATTCTCCAATCAGAGCACTGATTTCCAGCCTCTCCGCTTACTTGTTGTGCCACAGCAGTGTCTTCAGCGACGTCCAGCTGTTCGAGTCCTCATACAAGTATGTCATCGAATTCTTCAGCGAGTTCTGCAGTGTCGACTTGTCGCGGCGGAACAGCACCATGACAATACCCCAGCACAGCGCTGCGAACAGGGCAAACGACTTTGGCGGCGCCTGCGTGTTGGTGTTCTTCATGATTGTGTTGACCAGGCCCATTGCTACGCGCGAAAACAGGTACAAGATGATTTGCTGGTTGACGCTGGTCTTCTCGCCAAACACAAAGTAGCCGCCAATGAACCCGGCAATAAACGTGTGCAGGTCGGTGTTCTTGCCCGATGCCGCCATCTTGCGCTGCAAAAGCATCAGCGACTTGTAGATGGTCACAAAGAATGCGAGTCCGCGCGCGTGCTGCCTGGTGGCACTCAGGATTGCTACGATCTTGTCCTTGGCGCTACAGAGTAAAAGCACAGCGCGTTGATTTAGCGATCAAGGCGTTATCACAGAAACCCTACGGCCTCAGCAATGGCCCGCCTGTTAGCGTGCGAACTCTGCCCTGGGGGCAACGTGCATAAAGCACCTACCTGCCGTTGCGGAACAAAAGCGTCATGACAAGGGCATGCGGGAACCGGACTTTTGTGCCGTAGACCACGCCGTTTCTGAAACCCTTGACCAGGGACAGCACGTCGTGGAACCGCGGGTCGAGCACAAAGTTGTTGAGAGCGTCCATTGCTTATCTTGCGTTGGCGAACGGGAAAAAATAGTACAGGCTCTGTGCGCGACAAGAAGGGGAAAAGTACAAGAAGAGAGAAAAGATTATTAACAGAAAGTCGACAGAGATAATGAAGGAAAAGGGGGCGGCAGCGTTGTCGTCGGGCAGGCGTCTCCTTTTAAGAAGTCGCAGCGTACGGGAGGACTGCGTTTTTTTGCCACTTAATAATACCACGCTTGGGCTGCCCAAGCATGCCCATGTGACGATCCTGCTGAGCCCATCGAGAGAAGGCGGATTTCGCCGCATGTGAAAGGCCACTCAGCGCGCGACCGCTCAAGTCAAACATGGGAATTCCTCGGGCGAGATCGACGAACTCCGCTAACAAAACTGACTCACTGGAGCCATACGACCCGCCGCGCGGTTCAATGCGTCCCGGCCGGGGCACGCCAGGCACCCGGGTCTCCAGACAGCCAGGGCATAGCCATTGGGGCGAGAAGAGATGGAATCAGAGTTGTTTGTAATAAGATTCATAAGCACAACCAACCAAAGAGACTACTACACTTGTTATGGCGAGCAAAAAGGCAACGGCGTCTTTTCCTTCTTACATCGCGTACTTGCGGGTCCATTCGCGCGCAGTGGCCTCGTAGCGAGCACGATCGGTCTTGTAGATGTGGGCAATCTCGGGCACCAGGGGATCGTCGGGGTTCGGGTCAGTCAGCATCGAGCAGATAGACAGGAGAACTATAGTGCGATCATGGGTGGGTTAGTATGCAGCGACCAGATAGCAATGGCAATGATGTAACACACGTAAAATGCGATGGGAGGCAGGGGGCCGGTTCATTCTGTGCTTACCTTTGGAAACGGTCAGGGCTGGCGACCATTGATCCCTGAGGATGTCGAGGCAGATGCTGCCGTTGCTGTTGATGTTGGGGTGATAGATCCTGGTTGTGAAGTTGACCTTTGGCGGCTTGAACGGGTAGTCGGTCGGGAAGTGGATGTTCAGGAAGTACACTCCTCCCGAGTAGGGGCTGTCGCTCTACAGGTGGAAAGGGACAAGGCGAAAATGGGTCGAGGGTCACGGGAGTGGGCACATTAGTAAACAGGCGTCAGACGCACTTGGCACCGAAAAGCCCACGGCCGTGTCAAAGCGACGAGGCGACGTGAAGCTGCCAACACTTACCGGGCCCATGATGGTTGCCTGCCAGTGGAAAAACTCGCCATCTTGAATTGGTCCAGCACTGCACGATGAGGGTGGGTCGCGGCCGAGATCCTTGAGTTCCTACAGTCATTGCATTTGGCACATTTTAGGGCATAGAGAAAAGTGCTCGAGTGCATTGGTGTCGGGGCCTGCCACTGCGCGCAATAGGAATAGTGCGAAATTGGCCGTGGGTGGGGCAGCATGCAGAGCTGGATTTGTAATGACCCGCATCTGCGCATTGGAACACTCGGCGGTGTTCTGCAGGGTTCCAGCGCAGCATGCTGAACTGAATGTGGAGTAAAGCGCAATGCTTACCTTGTTAATCCGCTTGAGAGCCATGGTCGATTGGTGAAGAAAAAGTGAGTGGTTTTGGTAACTTTTTTGTCTACTTGAGAAAATGTGGAAAAAAAGCAAATGAAAAGGAGAAAACCGCTTTTTTTCCACCCGGCGGCGCCCTCGCAGCCTGTATGCCCGCCCGGCGGCACACAAGTCTGGGCCAGTCATGCCCCCTGTGCTGATCTGGTGATTTTTAGCCGCTGCCCACAATTTTCCCGCACAGTGCTCAGGCAATGGGCAGCAGGGCACCATCATTCTGAGCCGTTCTATGCGCACAGGGATAGTCGCTCGCCACCAACTGTTTCCATCTCTGACACACACAAGCTTTCTCATGGCCATGGCAGACAGTCGCCCGACACCCTCCAACGGCTTGGCCATCCGCAAGATCGCCGCATTCCAGCAGTTCGCTGCCCCACTAGTTGTCCTGTCCGAGACCGCGCAGCAGACATCGCTGGCTCTGCTCGAGTGCCTGGTGCGCGAGGGCCTGGACCGTGGGCTGGGCGTAGCCGCGCTCTGCCTCGAATCCTCGCTGAGCGACGATATCGTGCACTCGCCGCACACTGCCATCATCGACAACCGGCCGTCACTCGAGCAGTTCCTTGCCGGACAGGAGAGCCCGGGCCAGATCGACTTTGCTGCAATCGAGCAGCGCATCCGAGCATCAGTTGAGCAAGTCGGCCGAAGCTGCAGCGGCTGTCTTTTGGTTATTGACAGCCTCGAGCAGCTCCTGTGGGCGTCGACATCAATGACTTTTGTGATGCTGCGCAGCTTGCGCAAACACATGGCCAAGACATTTGGCAGCGACACGAACCACCGCATCTTGGCACGCTACCCGCGCGACACCTTCGCCGGGCACGTCGAGGACGGCAGGGAGCAGAGCGGCTCGCCGATCCTGGCCAATTCCCTGAGCTATATTGCCGATGCCATCATCGACGTGTATCCGACTGATGTGCTACCGTCCTGGTGCCCTGGGTGGTTCTCTGACGGAAAGCCGAAGCCATTCCTCGCCCTCACGCATAACGACCCGCATCGCTGCCTGCTGAGGTTCGAGCAGCGGAGGCAGTCGGGCAAGGTAGGCGTCGAGGTGGCCTCGTTCGAAGCTGTAAAGGGAAGGCCGGTGTTTGCCAATGTGGACGTATCGGAAATTGTCAACCCCGCGCTGCCTGAACCTATCGCAGCGCCACTTCCGACAAAGACACAGACTGCCACGTCATCGACAAAGACGGCGCCTGCAAAGGAGAAGCAGAACCAGCAGCAGCAGCAGCAGCAGCAGACGGATCCGACCGCGAACCTGTCGTTCAACCTGACACTGACAGACAAGCAGAGGGAAGACAAGGCCAGCGTCGTGCTGCCGTACACTGACGCCCAGATGGACGAGGGCAGCTCGGGCGGCGAGATCCACTACCAGCTCGACGACGAGGACGACTGGGACTCGGACGATCCTGACGACGACCTGGAGATATGAGGGAGCACGGTGGACATGTTTATTTCTGTTGCTGCTGTAGAAAGAGAGAACAAAGAAAAATAAAAGCTTCGGGCACCCGGAACGGCCATGCTCGCCAGCATTACCCAGCACGCGAGCACGCTTCCAGGGTGGTACATGGGGATGATAACGTATACATACACAGCAGCCTGCACTTAGTCCTGGAACTTCCACCTGTTCTCCTGCAGGCCCTGGGCGGTGTCGCGCAGCAGCGTCTCCCACCGGGTCTTGACGTACTGGGTCTTGTCAATGATCAGGCGCTTGGCCTCCTCAATAGTGCGCTCGTGCACGGGGTTCTCGACCAGCTCGTTGAGCGTCTCGGTGGCCATCTCGAGGTCAGACTGGTTGTTCTCAAAGATCAGCTTCTGGTTGTCGGACTCCATGTAGTAGGCCAGCACGTACGACCATTTGAGGGTGGCGCGGCAGGCGCTCAGCATGTCGACGGCAGCGCTCAGGAACTGCACCTCAATCCAGGACATGGACGAGTTGCGCTGCATCTGCTCCATGTTGGTCTCGGTGGTGGTCAGAAGACGGCGGGCCAGCTTGGCGCTTCGCTCGTGGTTGCTGAAGCGCGAGTAGTAGTGCAGGTAGCGCTCCAGCAGGGCGCGCGACTTGGAGATGGAGTCGCGGGCGTTCTTGCTCGAATCCTCGTTGTAGCGGTTGCACTGGTAGTACGCCTGCTGGTGCTCGGTCCACGGGCCCATGCATACCCAGCAGAACTCGTGTGCACACTTGCGGCACGTCATATGGTTGCAGCCGCCGTTCTTCTCGATGGTGGCCTTGCACTTGGTGCACTCCTTTGTGTTGGCCTTGAGCCAGTTGGATGTCTCCGAGTCGTCTTTGCACTTTTGCAGCCACTTTTCGACGAGGAAGCACGGCGCTGGCATATGGTCGTCCATATTGCACCCGAAGCAGAACGCCTTGCCGCACTGGCAGTGCACCGTCGGCACGATCGTCGCCCACGCCGACTTGGGTACATGGCACTCGATGCCGTACTCGCAGTTTGGTGCCGGGCACCACGTGAACGAGTCCAGGTCGTTGACAAAGCTGCGCGTCAGGTTGTCCTCGTATCGCTCCAAGATCTTGGGCTCATTCGCAAGCAGTAGCCGCGCCGCCTGCTCGCCCACCAGCGCCTTGCACTTGGCGCCAGGACAGCGGATGCGCCATGACATGCCCTCGAGGACCTTGCCGGTCAAGTATGTCACGTAGCAGTCTGTGCAGAATGCATGCCCGCAGCCCAGCCCCAGGTACACCTCCTCAGGCCCGTCGCAGTAGCAGATTTCGCATGTAAAGTCCTCGTTGCCTGTCTTGAGTTCGGGCGCGGGCGCATTTGGGAACATGCCAGCGTCGCGAATGGTCTTGTCGGGGTCTGACAGGTAGCGCTCGACCAACGACTCTTCCTTCCACTGGCTGCTGCGAAGCAGAATCGTCGTGATGTCCTTGGATACCGACAGCACCGGCACCAGTCGATTAATCATAGCCTCCTGCTTGTCGTGCAGACCATGGGCGTCATGCACATGGTACTCGACCTCCCAGGGCTTGCGCTGGTCGCGGCTGCTCACCACGGGCTCGAATCCGCTGTCATCCATGCCGAAGAACTCGTCGTCGTCGTCAAAGTCGTACGTATCGCCGTAGTCCTGTGTGGCTCCGTCCTCGTCGTCCGCCGTGCCCTTGCCCTTGTCAGGCTGGCTCTGGACACCGCTGTCGCTGCCGAGGTCCTCCATGTCGTCGTCAGAGTACTCATAGACGTCAGACTCGTAGTCCATATCGCCGTCAGATTCGTAGCTGGCCATTGTTTGAGAATGAGGTAAAATAGTGTATCAGTGGGTGTCCGTAATAATAAACCCGGCAACAAAAAAGGCTTGAAATTCGGTGTCAAGAAAGAAAAATCACAGAGAAAAAGATGCAAGATGGCTGACAACCCTTTTATACCAAAAACAAAGTGAGGCGAGCGAAAAATGCGAGCGCCGGCCATGCTCCCTCTGGGACGTCTCGTCGCAGAGATCCGCAGCAGCAGAGCCGCTTAGCAGCCGTGTCGCAGTGCTCCCTCCCCGCTCCACCAGGCCGGCGATCACCGGTTTAAGCCAGCCTGCCAGTTGGCGAGACGTGACGAAATCCCCCATTCCTCCTTTTTTTTTTTTAAAAAAAAAAAATCTTTTCATATTTCTGTGCTAAAAACCCGCCCTGTGCGCACACGACAGCAATGGCGAGGACATGCTACTACGAGCTGCTCGGCGTCGAGCGCAGCGCAACCGACGCCGACCTGAAACGAGCGTACCGCAAGCAGGCGCTCGTCTGGCACCCAGGTAAGGATCGCAGAAAAGCCTCGACGGACGCTTCACAGTCACTCCCCCATGCCGCTGACTAATTCGTCCAAATTCAAACGCTAGACAAGAACCACACCAATGCAGAGGAGGCGACCGAGATATTCGCCCAGATTCGGGAAGCGTACGAGATGCTGAGCGACCCGCAGGAGCGCGCCTGGTACGATAACCACCGCGAGCAGATCCTGCGCGGCGACGAGTTTGGCGTGACCGCAGCACCCAACGACGGCAACCAGAGCGCCAACGTCGATTACACATCCACCGAGACTCTAATGCGGCATTTTAGCGTCTCGTCGTTCCGCGGCTTTGACGACTCCCCTGCAGGCTTCTTTGCCGTGTACCGCAAGCTGTTCGAGAAGCTGCGCGACGAGGAGCTGCAGATCTACGATCCGGACTCTGAGGAGCGCCTGGACATGATCTATAACCTGGACTTTGGCGACTCGCATACCTTGTACGACGAGGACGCAGAGTACGCGCGGTCACAGGGCAAGAAGCGCAACACGTCGCGCCGCGACGCCTCCGGCACCACGCTGAGGGACTTTTACAACTTCTGGACCACCTTCTCCACCCGCAAGTCGTTCGGGTGGTTCGACAAGTACCGCCTCGCCGATGCCGAGAACCGCCAGATCCGCCGCCTCATGGAGAAGGAGAACAAGCACCTGCGAGAGAAGGCACGGCGTGAGTTTGTCGACACCGTGCAGAACCTGGCCGCATGGCTCAAGAAGCGCGATCCGCGGTACAAGGCCTTTGTGGAGGAGCAGAGGGCGCTGCAGGAGGAGCGCGAGCGGGATCGCAAAAGGCGTGTTGCCGAGCAGCGGGCTGCCCTGGTGGACGACGCCAGCACCTATGTGCGCCAGGCGTGGGAGGAGGTCGACTACTCGAACCACCTCGACGAGTACCTGAGCGAGTTTTCTGACGCTGAAAAGGCGCACAGCGATGCCGATGGCCAGGAACCAGACGACGATGGGGCTGAGCGCGATCTCAGCGAGGGCGATGTGCTTGATCCTGAAAACGACCTGCTGTGCATTACCTGCGACAAGGAGTTCAAGACGCCAGCGCAGAAGGCCAACCACGAGAAGAGCAAGAAGCACCAAAGGGCCGTGCGCGAGATCCGCCGCGAGATGATGCGCGAGGAACGCCGCCTGGCCAAGATGCAGACCAACGGCGATATCCCGTCGTCAGCTGCCAGCAACAACGTATCGGATAATGAGTCGTTTGCGACACCGCCAGAATCGCCGGTAGAATCCGCAGAGGAGCCTGATCTAGAGGAGGAGGAGGAGGCAAACGAGGATGATGTGCTTGCGCAGATGATCCGCAACCTGAGCACGGCCCAGGCCAGCGGCGGCAAGAAGAACAAAAAGAAGAAACGCAAGAACCAGATCAAGGTTCAGCCTACCGACGATGCCAGCGACCTGGAGAACCCACCCAGCGAACCAGCCGAGCCGGAGTCGGCGCCGGATTCAGCCGACCCAGAGTCAGCGCTGGACTCGCCGGCTGCACCGCGGGTATCCAAGAAGGAGCTGCGCAAGGAGCGGCAAAAGAAAAAGGAGCTGGCCGAGCTCAAGTGCAATGTATGCGGTAAGGACTTTGCCTCGCGCAACCAGCTCTTTGACCATATCAAGGATACAGGCCACGCCCTGGCCAACAATCTGCCAAAGCACCTCGCCGAGTCCATCATGCAGGAGCGGACGGCCAAGGGCAAGAAGGGCAAGAAGAGCAAGAAATAATAAATCCCGATCTTTTTTTTTTTTTCAATAGAACCAGCTTTTTCTGCTCCACTCTGACTCCAATTTCGTAATAATGATTGCGCTGTCGAAATTCACCACCGCTCTTGCCGTCAGCCAGACACGCTTTGCTGCCTCCGCGCCCCTGCAGGTCCGGTTCCTGTCGCAGAAGAAGAAGACTGTTGCACTGAAGACCAAGGAAAAGGTAAGGCGCCCCTTGATACCACCAGGACGTAGCAGTCACTAGAGCACAGAACTAACCGCCCCTTGATGCATTCCTCTCGTGTAGAGCAAGCTGCGTCGGCTGCGCGTAAACAAGTCGGACGAGCCTGTGCAGGCCAAGCGCAACGTGCGGGTATCGAAGCTGTAGAGCAAGCTTTTCTCAGTATCAATAGATCTCAGCACGTCTGTTCTTTTAAAATCGATGATTTAGTTCATTCCACCCAAGATAACCGGGGCCACCGATCTCGTGCCTGAAGTCTGTAGGGGAACCAGCGCCCGCTTCCCCCGCCTGCTCGGTACAAGACGACACCGAGGTAGATCCACCTGGCGCTGAGGCATCTGGTCTCCTCGCAGCTGGGCCCAAGACTGGCCTTGTCCCTGCCTCGGGCTAGATTTTAGTTTTCTGCAGTACTCTTATCACAGGATTAGCCAGGGATGAAATCAACTTGCCATGTGCCAGTGACCATGTGCAGGCTCAGAACACTGTTTGCAGCATACTCAGCATTGTCTGGCTCAGGATATGAGCTAGTCTATATATTGCAAAAGGCGCGGCTATCCTGCAAAGGTATGGACAATGAGAGAGCTTGGCACTACAACGAGACATATAGTACGCGGAGCTACTAATCCGTGGATCCGGTGCAGATGTCGCAGAGGCTTCTTTTATCCAGGTAGATGTCGTCGCTTGGGATGCTGGCAATAACTGAGGCGTGCATTGGCCGACTCAAGATGAAGAAACAAAGGGAAAGGTGAATTACTTTGGTGCTCGAGGAGTATAGAGGATGGCAAGCCGCCCTTTCTTCCGGAGGTGTGTAGTGAACACTATGCTCTTGGTTTCAGCCTGGCAACCCTGCCCATATGCCGACAAGCGGACCTCATTTCCTGAGCCTCCTGCAAAACGAAATGTGCACTCATTCCGTTGCAAAAGAGGAGGGTGAATCCGCCTGGCATTTGCTTCGGTCAAGTATGTAGGGGCAGCTGTGAGGGAAAGGACACACCCCCAGCACCCTTAGTCGTCCTTTGATATGCAAGAAACCAATTTGCACACCACATACATGCCGATCCTGCCCACATTCTGCCTCTTGTTCTAAGCCTAGCTGCATGTTCTGCATTTTGGCGTAGAGGCGAGCAGCATTGCTTTTTTTTTTTCAGCAATCCAACTCGGAGAAACCCACATTGAGGCTTTGTACCAGGACGACCCACGAGGGATCCGCCTCTGGCTGCCTAGGATCCGCAATATCTGGGCAAATATTGTTACAGATGCACACCGAATTTTAATGAACTATTGAGGTGTGTACCAGGATATACCTGTACTGGTGCTCTCGCTCACAGTAACATGAAAAGGATTCAACGAGGTTCTCCATCACACTTGAGAGCGGCTTTTGCAGGGGCCAATCCTTATCAACGACAAGGGGCATTTCGGCATCACTCTCTTCGTCTGCCCACATTGTGTTGAAAGGCAGCTTGCATGGAGGATGCAGAACATTTTCAGCAAATGGGATGTCGCAAAGTTCGACCATGAGAGCTTGGAAATCTTGTCGTCACAAATTTTCAGAACACAGCCACAAATATCTGTTGGTCATGCATTTGCATGCATCAGGCACCCTGGAGGTTGTCAGTTTTTCTTTTCAACAGGAGCATCCCCAGAAGAACTGAAAGCCACTCTCACTATGAAGAGAAAAGGCTGTTCAAGATAATTGCTGTTAGGGTTCAAATGAAAGGCAGCACTTCATGTAAACAATATTGCCAGATACCGTTTGTGTTGAGGGAAAATAAAAGGCAACAGAGCACTCACCCTGGTCGCGACTCGATACTCTTGGTACATGCCCACAGCTTTCTTGGTGGGTGTCTGCCCTATCACTCTCTTTGTGATTGACATGCGGACGAACAGGTTGCTTCTCTGCATGGTGCATCTGGTGTCCCTCTCCACTTGCTCTTGACCTACTTTTACAGATAGTAGTGAATAAAAAATTAGGTGCCATGTGCATAATCGGATATGCATATCTAGTGACAACCATTGCCGCTAAAGAAGAAACCAAAGAAAGAGCCGCTCTCAAAAAAAACAGAACTACACCTGCTCTCTCTTGTGGCCACCTGGGGGTTGCAATCCTCCCATCCTGCACCTCCCCATGGGACGTGTTCCTTCCCCCAGCCATTTCCCTCACTCTAGATGTTCTTGGCATCATGAGATCTATTGTCCGTACCACCAGACTTGAGAGCTGAAAGCCAGACCCAGCTTCCGGGCATCTATGGATATTGACAACTCCTTTGAGTAGTATGTGTCTACTGCCATGTTGTGCAATACTTTGCAATTCACCAGAACATGGCGAAAGATGCTGAAAGTTGGTGGTTTCACCCTGTACTGTCAATATGAAGTGCTGTCAACTAGTTGGCACCAACAACGTCCATTCAGAAAGTATTTGATAGTCTTGTAACAAAAACTGACATGTCGGAATAGCCGAATGCCGAGTGACACAAAGCAAACTTGCATACATCCACCACTTTCCCATGCCCCAGCGAGAATGGCAGGGCGAGAACACTACTCTCTTACGTTATTGTGCGGCAGTTGTTGGCTGGGAGTGTGCATGGAAATACATTTGTCTTACTCTCACTGACCGGCTTTGTCGTATTTTGGAGAACAGCAGGTGTTTTTGGATGCAGTGGAAGCCCCTCCCCACACCCTCCGTGAGGTTAATTAAGTGGTGGCAAAGTAGCAAATGCGAATCCGATATCAACTACTCTGTGAGCAACTGGTGGAGGTTGTGATCTACAACCTGGTTTGGAGCAGCAGCTTTGTCCAAGCGAGAAGGCGTGGGTGGTAGCTTCGGAAGTAAAAAAACGGGGCAAGCTTCCACATCCCGGCACATACCCACCTCCTTTCAACACAAAAGAGAGTCCCGGTGTCCTATAGCAACAGTGATCCAAGGAGACATATAGGCATTTTTCCTGAGAGGTTTTATATCAGCAGGTGGAGGGGCTGGTAGAGATGCGTAGGGACACCATACAAGTAAGGAGACCTTCCTCTCTTTTTGGAGCATGCGAACATGCCACCTTCTTGATAATCTTACTGACAGGCAAGAGACTATGAGGTAAGGCAAGTGGCAATCGTCTTTATGAAAACATACAGCTCCTGAGTAATATAGCAGATATCAGCCTCATTTTGGAGCTGGGTACTGTGCCTTTTGGATAGAGTATGTAACTCTCAACTTCAGTTTCTATTGAAGCGGTAAATGATGCTATCAAAGCCAATCTCTGCGTAGATAAGCCATCAGCGATCTCTGCCTACAGGAGGCACCATTCCTGTCATCTGCTCCCTCCCCTCATGACATCCAGCGCTGCAATTGCCGTGACACAGATGTGCATCCAAATTGAGTGGAGAAGAGACAAGAAAGCCGCTGCTGTTTTTTGCGCACCTGCCTTGGTGCTGATTTCCTTGCCATGCAAGTGGCAGAGCAAGAAATAGAAGGAGTATGCAGACCTACTCGTGCGCTGTGGATGGGAGGGTTGGGCACTGGCCAGGCTAGGTGAAACACTGCTACCGCTTCGAAATTGTGACGGTATTTAAAAGCAGGGCAAGAGGGCTTTGCAAATTCCCTTACCACCTTCTGTCAACCACTAAAGCTAATTCATTTTCAAGCACAACACACCGGATAGCTCTTCCGCCCTATCCTTCCCAAATACCATTCACAATGTACTTCCACGGTATACCCCATGGCGAAGCTACTGAGCTAGTAGCTCCCATGATACGCACAGCCTTTAATAAAGCATGCCACAAAACGTCCACTGCGGCGGACTTCGACCAGATAATCGCCTTCCACGACGAGTACTCAGAGTATTCCCTGTTTGTCCGGTCGCTCATGGGCAGAGTCCCTCTCATCCTGGAAGGAGTTATTGAAAGTTCGTATGATGACAGCAATAGCGATATGAAACACTGCCGTCGTTGGGTTACCAACTGTGAATTTTTGCGCAAGCACAATCTGCTTTCTCTCGTTTCAGAGGTCCGCATAGTTCAGTTCAACAAGTGCCGCCAAGAACTCAACCTTGGCCAGGCGATTGAGGGTCTCGGTATCCCCCTTGGCGCCATAGCCAATACCAGTCTCCTAATGTTCCTTGGTTCTGGTTTGTTCACCGCTGGCGAGGGGCAAGATTTGGAAATGGCGAAGGTCGAGGCTATGGATACAGTAGATACGATTCTCAGCCTCTGCCCGAATGTTACCGGTCTCTGGCATCATGGCCGTCGCACTTGGAGCTCGTCGGCTGGGTTTGTTAGGGATATTCCTGGGGTGGGAAGCGAGATTATGCTGGAGCTTCATAGGAGACTGCACTCCCAGCTCACTATGATGCAGGTGATGCGTCCATTTCCAAAAGACATTGCTGCGCCGTTTTCAGAGAATCTGCAAGTCCTTGTATTGGACAGCAAGCTGATTCCTGAGCTCGTTAATTTGCCCAGGATTCCTGTCAGCAACCTGCGTGAACTCGAGATACGGCACAATAGCCGTTACGTTGACTGGACTCCGTTTCGGGCTGGGGCCGACGGGGCACTGAATCTCAAGCGGCTTGACAAGCTTGCCTTGGAGTTTGACAAGCCAGTCAAAGGTATGACCTACTGCTCTCCATGCTTCGTTGATGCGACATTTCCAGTTGTGACACAAGTGAAGGTTAAAGGGCTCGAGCACTCCATCGTGGCCATGGAGAACTATCTACACACAGCTCAGTGCCGCCCTCTGACGCTTGTCACAGAGCCGGATGGGCTTGAGAGAATGGGTCTCCCCATCCTACGGTGCGCTACGCTGCTGGCTGTAAACATCAAGGACAGGCATACACATGCTGGACAGGCCTGCATGACCAGGGGTATATATAGACTCTTCAGGCATGGCCAGCAATACTTGTCAGGGGCACGGGTCACTGGCATGTATCACCCAATGCCGCCCTCGATCAAGTGGCCGTGGCTGCACTGGCTTCACTTGACTCCGGTTGTAGCCTGTGCAAACAGCATGTTGAACATCATCAGCATGCTCAAGCATCTGCATGTCCTCGTCATTGACGCCTATTCCCTTGAGCGCAAGCACCTGATGGTAGTGGGAAGCAGCAGTTACCTCAACAGCCAGAGCAAGGCGGTTTCGGATATGGACGACGCTGTCAAGGGTCTTGGAAGATGTGTCAGCGACCAAATTGTTCGCCTGGACATTCGGTCGCGCAAGCCGCTATGTGTTTCCACCGTCGTAAAAGTAGTCTCGCGTCTGCCTAACCTGACTAGCCTCGGAGTCAGCCCTGGGTATGTCGATGCTGTGGCCCAGGCGATTGGTGGACGTGCGTCTGGTAGCTCTGAGGCGGGCTTTCGTGCGATTCATGTGCGCGAGTACTCTTCACACATAGGGGTCTTCGACGGGTAGCTTTGTTCTATTTCTTTCCTTGTATCCTTCTCCAGATTCGTTGATAGAACGCCAACAGCTCGAGCACCCGATATGCTCCTAGTAGCGTCAGTAAATACGGAATGTAAATACGATGTGCAAACATTGTCAAAATGATTAATCGCCTACGTTATCAGGTATATGGCATCGACTAATGTGAGGCATTATGTGTGTACGCAACAAGAAGTGAAAATGTTGAAATGCTAGGATTGCTCTGTCAAGAGATGAGGCAGGTTGCTCGGGCATCGGGGGTGGTAGAATGAGTGGCGCTCTTGCATGTATAGTGTTTCTATTATTGCCATTCGTGGAAATTGTCAGACACGCATTATGGAAGGTGTCACGCTTAGGCCACCAAGCAGAAGCAACAATATCGACTTCCTGGTTCAAGGCAGGAGGAATGGTACGCGAAGGAGTATATAAAGCCACTTGGGTGGCAAGTGTGATTGAAATGGATATTTTGGAACGACGCCCATTTCAACTTTTCCTTTTGTATCTTTAATTCAGTCTTTCTTCGTCGACAGCGTTTTCACAATTATGCTCATCATCAATGTTCACTGCCCACAGTTTAGCTTCCACAGGACTCTGTTTGAAATAGAAGATACTGTCTCCCATCTAGGCGAAGACGAGTGGTAGCGCGAGTTAATAGTCCATTTTCCTATCCGAATACTTTTAATTGCTTAGAGGTTTCTCCCTATTTCAAGATTACAAAACACGACATCTTTGCAATATATTCGTCACTGATCATCTCTCCGATACCTGCTTCTTTACCGCTATATCTTTTGCTAGTTTCACTTGCAGTATTCGGCTTACCTGTCGGCCTCAGTATCATTTGGTACTGAATCAACTATCAGCCGCTGGTTTTTGTAGTAAAACCAATGTGGCTCCATCCCGCAATTACGCTGAATAAATCGTCTATTTAAATCTCATTCCAATACAAGGCAGGCAGTGTCTCCTGTGAGGCTTCACCCATTGGCATATGTATTGGTTTGTAGTTTTAGGAACGTAGACGCGGTGGAAATCTCCACCTCAAAATAGCAGCAGGGTCTAACTAGCACATTTGGCCACCAAGTGGTGGGCAGGCTACTAGTCAACACATACAAATCCTCATTGCATTGTGCAATCCACGTGATACCCATACCTTACCGAAATTCTGATATGCAGGCTCTGTGGGGGAAATTGCCTGGCAAAATCTCAACCTCTCAGATCCGCATTTCCACTACCTTCTCAACACAACCTATCTTCCAACCATGAGGCTGATCACACACAACATGCTCAAGTGCAACGTCCGGAACTGCACCGACCCGGACAAGCAGTACCCTCTGCGGTTCGAGAACGCCGAGCTGGAGCAGGTCGAGGCGGAGCGCAACGACGAATTCCTGGTGCGCATGATCCCGCGGTTCGACTGGAACGCGCTGGTCAAGACCGCCACCTCGCTGGGCCTGGATCTGCCCGCAACGGTGCCGGCGAACCCGGCGGATGACGAGGAGTTTTTGCAAAAGTTCCACACGGTGGTTATGGAGACACACGTCAAGGAGGGCAGCATGGTGTGCGATGGGTGCGGCCACGACTTCAAGATCGTCAAGGGCGTTCCCAACATGCTGCTCGCCGAACATGAGATCTAGAGAGAAAATTTTTTTTCGGTTTCAAAAAATTTATATTCTAGTCCATCAGGGCCATTAGCATTTTTGTGTACTTTGCAACGTCGAACACGGCAGATGTCAGACGCTGCTTGAAGGCGGTGTCGCCAAGGAGCTCGGTGACGACGGGGTTGTCGAGCTGGTTGTCGTCGGCAAGCTCCTGTGCCTCAACAATGTCGTTGAGCTGGTCGTTGAGCTGCAGGTGGCCGCTCTCCAGGCCCTCGAGCACCTGGCGCGCCTTGGCGGAATCGTACGCAGTGGATTGCATGTGCGCAGCGAGCTCCGGGCTCTGGTCGATCTCGCCAAACGCCGGGGCACACGCATCGATGATGGTGCGGGCCGACGTGATGACCGACTGCAAGGTAGCGAAGAGCGTTTTTGGGTCGGGGTTGGTCGCGCGCACAATCCGCAGCATTGTCTGGATGCCTTCGACAATTGTGTCTGTTTTGTCCTCCAGGTTTATCCTGAGCATGTCCATCTTCTGCGTGATCGAGATGTCCTGGCCGGGGAGGCGCGGCGGCGCACGGTCGTCGCTGCGGCACACCTTGAGCATTTTGACGAGGCTGACCACGGAGGTGGTTAGATGGCTGGCAGCCGTTTCCAGCAGCGAGATCGGCGACACGCCCATGCTGTCGAGGTGGTTGCTGATAGCGATCTCAAGACTCGACAGGTTCTGCTCAAACGACTCCATGGTCTGCGGCAGCAGGCTGTGCCGGATGTTCGGCGCCAGCGGCCAGCGGGCGGGATCTTTGTCGTGTGCAGCCTCGTAGGCGCACACGTCGGCCCTTAGTTCGCCGCACGCGCGCTTGACGGAGCTGGCCGCCAGCGTCAGATCGCCGTCGACGTTGTCAGACCGTGTTGCAAGCAGCATTTTGTCGACAGCCTCCTGGAAGCCGAGCACCGAGGACTTGCGGATCGCACCCTCGCTCATCATGAGCTTAGGAGGCGGCTCCAGGTCGGTCTCATGGTGGTCGCGAGCAAACACCGATGTGGTCTTGTACTTGCGGATCTTGGCCCGGGCGTCGTCGAGATCGCGCTTCAGTTCGCGCTCGCGGTCCACCAGCTGTGCCTTCTCGCGACGCAGGGCTTCGTTTTCGGAGCGCAGCGCCGGGACCTCGGCCTTGGCGGACATGAGCTGGTCGCGCAGGATTTTGATGTCGTTTTCAAGCCGCTCATTCTTTTGTGTCAGCACGTGGTTCAGCTTCTCCAGATTGTTGACCTCGTCGACTTTGCTGTCGGGCGAGTCGTTCATGCGGTAATCGAGCATCTGGCTCTCGAGCTGCCCGATCCGCTTGCGCATGGCCGCCAGCCGCATCTCGTATTCGTTGCGCAGCTTGTCTGCGTCACTCATGGATGTGCTGCTGGTCGTGGAGGCATTGGTTTGTGCGCGAGCGGTGCGGTTGTCTGGCGTCGAGATCCGGCCCGAGCCGCCTGGCTGGCTGATCTGGATTGCGTGGTTGAGGTCGCTGGCAACGCGGTCCACGGAGTCCATCATTGTGCTGCTGCCGGGGCTCAGTGACCGCGACTCGTGGCTGCCGCCATACGCGCTATATCCGCCGGTGCTCTGGTGCTGGCTGCTGGCGTGCTGCTGATGGCCGTAGCTGCTGTCGTTGTTGTACCCGCTTGATGGCGGCGATCGGTTGTACTGGCTATTGTACCCTTGCTGCTGGTGCATGATCTGGGATCCGCCTGGACCGCCATGCCCGTTATTCCGCATAGGCGGTTTGCCATGATCGCCAGGACCTTGCGGCAGCTACAAAATCCCACGGGAAGCTCTCAGTCAGTGAGGAAAAAACAACGCATGCGTTTGTGCCGATCCTCTATACGTTCATTTGGATGCGCGACGATGAGAGCGACTTGCAAGCGCGTTGGGGACAGGAGTCAATCTGAGCTCGGCAGTCGGCCTGTGAGCGCAGCTGGTGGATACGGAGCACCAAAGAGCACAAGGGCCCCTTGCAAGCGGATCCCGTAGCCAAGCCTTGCTCGACACATGGCACACAGGAACTGAGCCTGTTTTGGGCATCGAATCCTTACCTTGCTGACAACCTGGTTAGGGAACCGGCGCCTCAGCTCCGCATTCACGTCCTGGACAAGGTCTACAAACTTTGGCCGCGACAGCGTGGCCAACTTCTGCCGCGCCTGGTTCCGCTTTGGGTGGTAGTGGTCGCGGACCGGTAGGAACGGGACTACTGGGGTGGTACGTGTTAGCGCCAAGAAGTAGCCGCAGGCCATTGGATACCAGCACAGCCAGCCTCCTCTTACCTTCATGGGCCTCGTTCATACGCCGGTTGAGTTCGTCGTACACATCTGTAGCCAGCTCCTGGAATTGCAGCTGCGATAGCCGTGCTAGCTTCCCGGGCTCGACGTGCGACATGTTGATTACTCCATGCCGAATTTCCTGTTCAATGAAAATGCCCATCAGGCGGCTGAAACTGGCCCTGCTGTCGACTCCATGGTGTCGCTAGTGTACTCGGAAAGGAAAAGCAAGGGAAAATATTAAAGTGGAAGCGAAAGAGAAGCTGGTGGTTTCTACAAACAAAACCGCCCCTTACAGCAGGCAAAAACAGGTGCAAAGCGCCCTGGGCGTTCTTTCTGGGGTGGAAACCGGGCTTGGGCTTGGCCATGGCGGCCAGTGCTCAGCTGACGGCAGTCCGCAGAACCAGCGATTGTGAGCTCCCGCTTTATTGCATGCGCATTTAGACTGTCGGCAGCAACAGAAGAAGAAGAAAAAATGTTTTGTGCAAGTTCTCCAGGCCCTAGATATGGCCAAAAAGGGCGGTGCGCGCGTATCAACTGCAACACTTTCTCCGCAACTCACAGGCCGAGGTCTTTCTCAACCATGCGCGAGCAGATCGGGTGGTAAAAGTTGCGCAGACGCAGGAACGTCTTCTCGGCCAGCTCGCGGCCCTCAGGGCATGTGTGCAGCAGGCGGAACAGCGGCCGCGTGTACTTCATCCGGCCCTGTGTCGACAGCATATCGACAACGGCGCCTGCCACATGCATGTAGTTGGACTTGAGCGCCAGCGCCAGCCAGCTGAACCGCACCTCGCAGTTGCGGTAGTTGGTCAGCTGGTACACGTCGTCCAGCGCCGCCAGCGTCTCGTGCTTGATCGGCGAGTTCTCCGACAGCCGCGTCAGGAAAATCACCTTCTGCATCGTCGAGAAGTCCTGGATGTCGCTGGTAGAAAACTGCGCATAATCGCCGCTCTCGGACGCCTTGAGCCAGCGGTCAGCAAGATCCAGACACACCTTCTGCGGCTTCTGGTCGTAGTTGTTGCTGACGGGCGGCATCCCCGGCGCATACAGCCACTGGTCCCAGGCCACCTTGTTGAGCAGCTCGACCTTGGATGCGTCGTGCTTGCTAAAGTAGCTGAACAAAAAGTCCTTCCAGTCCTGAGTCGTGATCGACTTTCCGGCAAACTCGGTAATGTATGCCCGCATGTACGGCTCAAACACAGCAGGCCCGCCCAGGTACTGCTCGAGGTAGTACAGCAGGTGCGCGCCCTTGTCATACGGCACTGTCGAGTATGCGTCATCGGGATCGACGCCATCCAGCTTAGGTACGAGCGATGTCAGTGCGCTGTCGTGGCCGTAAAAATCGACAGCCTCGGCAAGATCGCTCTCGCCAATGACGCAGCTCAGCTTGCCGAGCATCCTCCCCATTAAGCAGCGCGACAATCTTGCGCTCAAAGAACGTCGTCCAGCCCTCGTTGAGCCAGAAGTGCCCAGTTCTTGGTCGTTACCAGGTTGCCTGCCCAGCTGTGCGCAATCTCGTGAGCAATGACATCCGTCAGCGAGCGGTCGCCGGCAAGCAGCGTCGGCGTCACAAAGGTCAGGCACGGGTTCTCCATACCGCCGAACGGGAACGAGGGAGGCAGCACCAGCAGGTCGTAGCGGCCCCACGAGTACGGCACCACCAGCTGCTCAGCATGCGACAGAATGGTGTCCATCTCAGCAAACTCCCATGCGCAGTCCTGGATGTTCTCGGGCTCGGACCAGACAGCGCAGCGGTCGCTGATGTCCGACTTGGCCAGGTTTCCTACAACGAGCGCAATAAGATACGACGGAATCGTTGTGTTCTGCTCGAAGCTGTACACCGTGAACTCGCCGTCGTCGCGCGAGCTGGTCGAGATCGCGCTCATCAGAGCAGTCAGCGGCTTGGGTACGCGGATGTCCGCAGAATACGACAGCTTGACTGAGGGGCTGTCCTGGCACGGCAGCAAGCTGCGCGCGTGGATCTCCTCGCACTGCGTGAACAGATAAGGGTGCATCTTGCCCAGCGTTTGCTCGGGCGTCAAGAACTGAATGGCGCCGCCACTGGGCGTCGTTTCATATTCGATTTTGACCTTGAACTTGCTGCCGACCGACACGGGCTCTGGCAACTTCACCCGCAGCGCTGTCCCGTACACCTTGTGCACGGTGCTCACGTCAGTCTCAAGCGCTGTGGCCGGTGCACCGTCAGAGCTGAGCAGCGAGGCGCCATTGATGACCAAGTGCGCTGTGTCCAAAACGACCTCCTGCGTATCTGCCAGGGTCTCGATTTCCAGCGTCGCTGTTCCCGCCAGGCTCTTCTTGACAAAATCCACTGTGACGTCCATGTGGATATGGTTGGTGGTTACCTCGCCCAAATTGGACTGCGAATTGGGATCGACCTCGAACATTTCAAATGAATAGGCGCTAGGCTGATAAGAAATAATGGTTTGCTATGTAAGCGGGGGAAAACGGTAAAAGTAGCAGCGTGCGGAGGAGAAAAACGAGTGCAGCACGCATCTGCAGAACCGCTCTAGGCCGTTAAGCTCCGGTTTTTTCTCACGACATTTTTTTTCGGTAGGCCGAAAATGCCCGTTAGCCGCGGCTCAGACGATCAGTGCGGCCCCCTGAACCATTTGCGTGATATGGCACCACAGACCATTTCCAGAGGACTGAGTCAGATACCTGTCCAACCATCTCCAAAGACGCATCTGGAAACGGCAGTGGGTGCTCTTACCAAATAAATCGAGGCATTGCGTGGCCGCAGATGTTATTGCTGGCACATCAGATTGCAAAGCAACCCCAAGCTGGCTTTTGAGGACTTCATACCTAGCCGGCTGCCATTACTGCAAATGTTGGCTCAGCCAAACCCCCTTCCCGACCTTCTGCCATTCAGTTCCGTGACAGGCGTAGAGGGTATAAAGTTAATGTGGCCAT
>NW_024468344.1:0-36005 GCF_002104995.1 Linderina pennispora | reverse complement strand
TCACCGGCTTCGAGCCTTGGATAGACCAGGTCCTCGACATTTGAGTTCGCAAGTTCCTCTGTGATTCTGCGCATAAACATCACCTCGTCCCGCGTGTCGTCATGGTCCTGTAGAACCTCCGGCCATGCATCCTTCACAACAAACTTGGGCTTGATTCTGTCACCAGCAGGGTCCTCATCTGTTACCAAAAAGCACCTCGTGTGCCGACCGAAAAGGCTATCAGCTTTGGCAACTTCATCTCTGAAGTAGTACGTTTTTGTTGCCTGGCTGCCGATGACTCGCCTGGGTGTCAGGGCACTCGATGGTCCAGTACTCGTGCTCACTATCCCAGGTCATCGTCGGATCATACCCCAGCTGGTCTTTGTCGCACAGCGAGAGGTTCACAGCAGCCCAATGTACTCCCGACGACCTGCGCTTGTTGATACGTCCATGGGGTTGCTTGCAAATATGCAGTCGTTTGAGAACAAGCAGACCCGCACTTCAGTTCCACAGGAGGTCTGTCCCAGAATAAAGCGGCGATTCGGCTGGGGCATACATGTGGCGCGAGTAGTCCACAAGCTGCTTGTATGCGTCATTCTTGTCCTTGCGGGTGTTTGAGTACTTTGCCTCGACAATGGCGAATATATCTGCATAGGACATATCAGGCAGCTGCTCTTCCAAATCGCCAGGTCGACAGGTGGTCAACCCGATGTCAATCTTGCGGTCGTCGTCGCCACATAGGGGCTTTCTGTTCGTCTTCGGATAGCAGATGATGCAGCGCTGATGAACGACAGAAGGGAAAAGCGTACCGAGACCAAGTTTGTCAAAGAGGAACTTGACAAATGGGGCGACAAAGTGAACGAAGGACTGGAAGGGGGTGTACAACTTCGTTTCTTTCTTGCCGCCGGCCTTGCCCTTGTTGTGGTGGCGGACCCACACCTGCAGCTCCTCCAGGATTCCTCGCAGACTTTCGAGGAACTCCCTCCTTTTAGCCTTATACCCTCTGGTTCGAAGTCGACGCGAGCGCGGGCTTTCGTCTTTGGCGTCCTTGTACAACAGGTTCATGGTGTGAGTGAGTATTTGTTCGCATCGGAACCATCTGTTGGGGTCCAGCAAATGTTCCAGCTCGAGGTGGATAATGTCGGCTATGGATGAAGAAACACTACCCGCCTCTCCCCTCGGAGCTATGATAATGTGGATTTGTCGGTACCCTCGATGAGTTGGCCAGAGACAACACTCTCGGCGAGCTCTTCGCGCTCTGCCTGGATCTCTTTTTTGGTTAAGAAGCGATTCTGCAGCTGGTCTATATCCAGAGGCCTTTGCAGGAGCTCGGTCTGCCGGTGACGACGATGCTGTCTCTTCCCTTGACCTCGATTGCTGCCTATTTGTCAAGTGTTGTGTTAGTAGACATGCTCTTTTGGTTAAAAACGTACGAGGATGTTTCCAGTACTTACTGTTGCTGCTGCTGCTTTTGCAACGTGTTGTCGTTTGGCGCTGACGGCACCGGTGAGTGACTGAGCGCTTTGCTCACGTCGCCCCTCTCAGGCGCTTGCCTGGACTGTTCTTGAGTGAGATACTGCTTGTGCGTTTGGCAGACATGGTTTAAATGTTAGGTGTAAGTAAAAAATAATGTCCAAATGGCAAAAGTACAGGACACATAGGATGCTTGCGCAGCCAGGATTTGTAGGACGGCGACTGCAGCGGCACTGTCTACTGTACTTGCTTGAACTCACTCTGTCGGCAGTCCCTTTTTGCACATGCAGGCAGATGTGGCTTGTGTATGTGCCGTATTTCGGTGCACGACTAAGCTGCGATGGTTTTTGTCACTTCAATTAGCCATTGTACCTGCTTCAGTTCAGGTTATCGATGCATTTCCCCATTTCCCCTGGCCTCTATCCATCGTTTCTGCATACCCATTTCTTTTATGTGAATACTAGCTCATTTACGGTTTGACAAATGTATTCATTTATATATAATTCACTATGTGTACATATCAAATGCTCATGGCGCAGGTCGGCACCAACATTCCGTAGAGGCCACAAAATGTCACTGACAATCTGCAAACCTCTGGGCGTCAGTGCCATCAAGTTCCTTTTCTGGAATAGAAATACTGATCAGCTATGGAGAACGTCAAGCCTGGCTGCACAGGCAAGTAAGGGGGCGCCTACCTACATCGCCTCCGCATACCTTTCCCCAAGAGAGTGACATCTGGCCACAAATGTGGTCGGGGATACTTGTTACCCACACACAAGAGTGCGGCAACACGTGTGATCAGCAAATGAGCTGCTGTCTATATTTGGATCCAGGGGCGGTTTTAAGGTGCCCCAGATGCCCACCCTCTCTGTGCTATAGAGCTGGGGCTAGATTCTTGAGCCCCAAAAAGGTGCGTGCAGCTCCTCCTGTGTACTATACCATTTGCCTCCGGTTTTTGCTGAATGGCGCCCATTGCCGGCAGGCTGCATGAGCGATCGGTAAAGCCGCTTTGCCAAATCGTGGTCATTTTGCGCCGTGTCCCCTCTTTTCCAGACAAAATAGTCATTACTCAGTTGGCTTGTAGTTGTCGATGGTGACGTTTCTTATTTGCAACTCCGCTCTGCATGTAGTTCTTGGGTGCTGCCACAGCGAATAAGGAGTGCATCCTGCCCTGCTCAAAAGGCTTGCAGTGACATTTGCATTGTCTATTTCCATGCGGCTAACACAGTGGTCTTGGCTGGAAATGCACGCCTGCTTTTATGCTGCTCACAGTCCATACTGTCAAAATCCACTCCATCCCCTGCATACTCGAAGCAAGCAGAGCAGCGGGTTGTCACTATCAAGTGTTTTGTGCATGGCCTTGCGCTGCGTGCTGCTGCGGATCATTGTGCAGCTGCCATTTTCGGTTAATTAAGCTCCTGTTGCGCAACCAAAAATACTTGTTCTGCTCATGGCAATAGCCCCTGATTTTGGAGCAGACTGACACCACATGCACGGCCATTGTTCATACTGGTTCTCGCTGCTCCATCTCCGCATGCTTCAGTGCTAAAAATTGTTTTTGGTTTTGGCAGTGTGGAATTCGAGCGATGCCAAACTTTTATTGCTCGGGACTTTCAGTCCAAGCTCCGGATCCACATAGACTGCAATGCATGCATTGCCGCTGCTGCCCTCAGAAGTAGTACAATGAGTCTTTTAGTGCAAATCGGCGTGCTCTGCGAAAGATTCGCTTGACTAAGGTCCTAGTCAGGCAGTGGGCCGCTATTTTTCAGGTTGACATCATTTCCATGTGTGGACACCAGGTAGCAGGACCACCCACTCTGATATATATGACAGAGAGAGAAGCAATGAACAAATAGCAGCACAGCACAGTATGGTATGGTATTTATCAGAAAATTTAGACTACTCATCTTTTTCTTACTTTCTTTTATTCTCGAATCGATCCAGTCACCGATCTGGTCCTCTCTCTCCTTTTCCGCAAGCTCCCTATTATCTCTTTAAGACTGCCTTGGTGTGTCTTTTCTCAATATAATCTCTTTTACTAGGGTGCTACAGCCCCGACCCAACTCAATACCCCGTAATCTCAAACACAGACTACTAGAGCTTCCAGCGACTCCACAAGAAGGCGAGGCCTCGTGGACAGGTGGACGAGCAAGATGTCGTGGAACAATATGCCAAAGTGAACAGCCAGGTGGATACTTCGGGCATGGATGAACTGGCTGGTTCACTGAACAGGCTTGGCCGTAGGAAGAGTGCCACAGATACAAAATGGCAATATCCAGGGAAGCAGCACTGGACGCAGAAACGCAGGCAATGTCGCTAGTGACGATCAGAGCGATCCTATCTAGTCAAGTTCCAACCCCCTTCGTGTTGATGAGCCGCTGCAGAACAGCATAGGCAGCGAATCCCTTGAAAGCTGAACTGAGCATATAAAAGCACATATCAGTCTGATCCCCGACCCGGAATTTAGGCAACGAATGTGTGCTATGTTGGGTAGGCAGTGTCAGAGTGGCCACCCGAACTATTTCTAGTCACCGGCCATACTGGTACTGCTGCCTTACGCCAGCAAATAGTTGGCGAACCGCTACCTGCAGTTGATAGTGGTACCCAAGGTGCTCCCCATGCTGCATTCAGCGGTGGGGGCCCTAATATTGCCGGTTCGGTGCATACTGTGGTGCAGGAAGAAGTGGCTGCGTCTGGTACAGTTAAGCGTCCGGCTACAGAAAGCCATGGGGCCCGAACCCAGATGATGGCCTGAATGACTCTGAAGAACAATAACCCCTACTCAACTGGTCCAACTTTATAACAAATGCACGGCTGACAGATTGTGTTTTGACATATATCGTATTGCGTAGTAAAAGCTCCAGACATAAAAGATGTCAGCCATCTACTCCAGCTACTCCAGATGCCTGCCACTAACAAAAATCACAGGCGCAGTGTTGCAGGCATGGGTAGAAATTGGGCAAATATACGCTATTGCATTTTGGTCATTAATGCCAGCTATTTGTATGTGTAAAGCAGACTGCAAAAGCGTGTCTTTGCAAATAGCCTCCACAGCTGCCGTGATAGCCTGGTACGACGATCGGTAAAGTCCATAGACGGTCTCCAGAAAATGCTAATCAGCTCTGATCGATCACTTGCAGATCAATTCCTCTGCTATCTCTGTGTGTCTCCAAAAAGCTGCCTGGTCTAACATGAAGCGGCTCAGAAGCAGAAGAAAAAAAGCCAGCCCACTAGAACTGAACCCAATTGCAGCGAGCTCCAATTCACCTTCCCCTCGTCTCTCTAATTCGATTTCATACTTTTTTATTTCAATTCACAGTCACGGTTTTGTAAAATGGGCGCGTCAAATTCCAAGCAGGAGCCCGTAGTTATCTACGCGAACGAGGTCCCCATTGGCGTAAGTACAACTCCCCCTTGACGCAGCCAATACAGACCGGTCCTTCTAAAATACCATCCGTGTAGTTTTCGCCGGGACTGAACGAGAAGCTGGTGCGCGAAGCGCAGACGAAGAAGAAGCAGCCAGCGGCGCCGACCAAGCCCTCGGGTGTGCAGCTGTCGGAGAAGGAGATCGCAGATAAGGTGGAGCAAGGAGTAGCGCAGGAGCTGGCGCGGATTCTGGAGCAGACGCAGCTAGCGGCAATGCAGGCGAAGGATGCGGCAGGCGAGCACGGCGGAGCTGTTGAATGAGATCCGCGATACGACGGCACTGGCTGGGGGGAGCGGCGGGGAGAGAAGTCGCCGACGTTCCAGAGCGCGCTGGCCAAGCGCGATGCGGTGGCGGCGTGCCTGCGGGAGAAGGGCGGACGGACGCTGGATTGCTGGGAGGAGGTGGGCGAGTTCAAGCAGGCCGTGGGCGAGCTGGAGCGCGAGTTTGTTGCGGGATCAAAGTAGATTGCATGTTGTGTTGTTTGCGGGGCCAATATTGAGTACGTCAAATTTTTATATAGAAACTTTTTGTTTAGTTTTGTGCTGTGACCATCAGGCGCGGGGGCAATGTTCATTGCCATGAGCTCCTGGAACAGCAGCTTGCAGGCATACGGAATATGGACCTGCGAGATCTGCGTGCTGTTGCTGCAGGCTGTGCACTTGAACTGGTTCTTCTTCAGGCTGGCGACAGCCATCAGGCCGCACCTGTCGCAGACATGCACTCTGTAGGCATCGGAGGCATCAAACAGCCGCTCCTTCAGGAACTGAGCCACGCCGTGGGCAATCATGACATCGCGCTCCATCTCACCGAAAACGCAGGCCACCGTCACGCGAGCGACCCTCGACGGGCTGGCGGGTCAGGATCTGCACGGGGCCACGGGCACGCGAGTGGATCTTGTCGTCGACCATGTGCTTCAGGCGCTGGTAGTACGTGGGACCCAAAAAGACCTGGGCGGCCAGCTTCTTGCCGGTGTGGCCGTTGTACATGACCTCGAAGCCGCGGGGCTGGTAGCCGTGCTCCAGGAGCTCGCGCGAAATCGCCTCGACAGTGACGTCGGTGAAGGGCGTCGCGTCGCCCTCGGACCCGAGCAGCGTCGACAGCTTCGACAAAAGGCACTCGACCAGATGCCCGATGGTCATACGCGACGGAATGGCGTGCGGGTTGATGATGATGTCGGGCACCACGCCCTCGGCCGAGAACGGCATGTCCTCGGTGCGGTACGTGATGCCAATAGTGCCCTTCTGGCCGTGTCGCGACGCAAACTTGTCGCCCATCTGCGGGATACGCGTCGAGCGGATGCGCACCTTGACGAACTTGTATGCCTCCGAGTTGGTCGTGATCATGACCTGGTCGATGATTCCGTGCTCGGTCGACCGCAGCGGCTTGGATGCATCCAGCTTGGTGTGGTTCTTTGTGCGCTGGCCCAGCTCCAGCGAGTCAGCCGGAATCGCAGTCGTCTTGCCAATGATGATGTCGTCGCCGGTCACCCGCGTGCCAGGCGCAATCAGCCCGTCCTCCTCCAGCTTCTCATAGGTGCCGTGCTTCAGGCGCAGCGTGGAGTCGCGCGTAGGCTTCTCGAACGTGCCCATCTGCGACATGCCCTGCTTGTCCTCCTCGTCCTGGTACGTGCGGAAGTACAGCGAGCGGAACAGGCCGCGGTCAATCGACGACTGGTTCATGATGACAGAGTCCTCCTGGTTGTAACCGCCATAGCACATGATTCCAACAACCGCGTTCTGGCCGGCCGGCAGCTCACGGAACTTGAGGTACTCCATCGAGCGCGTGGTGGCCAGCGGCTTCTGCGGGTAGTACAGGATGTTGGCCAGCGTGTCCATGCGCAGCTGGTAGTTGGTGAGCATGATGCCCATGGCCTGCTTGCCCATGGCCGACTGGTACGTGTTACGCGGCGACTGGTTGTGGTCGGGGAACGGCACGATCGACGCGCAAATACCCAGAATCATCGACGGGTGGATCTCGCAGTGCGTCCACGTCTTGATGTGGATGTTACGCCGAGAGCGCACGCGGGACGCCAGGTCGCTCTCCTGCATCGGCTCGATTCCCTTCTGCAAAAAAGAGCCGGCTCTCGCCCAGCTCCTGCGGCGTCATGCAGATCATGGCCGTCTCCTCCTCCTCGGCGTCCAGGTACTCGATGACGCCGTCCGCCAGCAGGTCGTGCCACTTGTAGGCGTTCTCCTCCTGCACATCCGTGGCCTCGATCTGCTGGATATGCGTCTTCTTCAGCAGCAGCTGCAGGTTGTCGACCACAAGCAAGGGACGGCATACGCGGCCAGCGTCGGTGTAGATGCGGAGCTCCTTCTCACGCACATCGCGCCACAATCGACACCTCGAACGACATGTCGAGGTTGCGGCGCGCAGCCAGCAAGGGGCGAACCAGGTCCTCCGGCTCGCGATGGATGCCGACCCACATGCCGTTGAGGAACACGCGGGTGGCATTGAGGATGCTCGAGGCCTGCACCTCGGTCAGGTTCTCCATGCCCCATTCCTCCAGCAACAGGTTGACAGGCTTGGAGTCAGAGCCGACAGTGATGTGGGCCATCAGTGCCAGATTCTTGACCAGTCCGCACGCCTGGCCTTCGGGCGTCTCGGCCGGGCACACCAGGCCCCAGTGCGTGTTGTGCAGCTGGCGCGGCTTGGCGATCTTGCCGTCGCGGGCCGATGGGCGTGTTGCAGCGACGCAGATGCGACAGCGTCGACGCAAACGTGTAGCGGTTCAGCACCTGCGACACACCAGCGCGCGCCTGCATGGCCTTCTTCTGGTCGCCCCAGTTTCCGGTGGCCAGCGAGTATTTGAGACCGGTTGAGATAGTGTTGGACTTGACGGCAATGGTCAGGTTGAAGTCGCGGTTCGAGTCAATGCACTTCTGCAGGTACCGCGTCACGTCCTTGGTGAGCTTGCGGAACAGGTTGCGGAACAGCATCGACAGCAGGGGTCCGGCCAGGTCCATGCGCTTCTTTCCGTAGTGGTCACGGTCGTCGGGCTCTCGCCGCTCCAGCGCACACAGAAGCAGCCGGTGGATCATGTAGCCAAAGAAGTACGCCTTGACCGTCTCATTGTGCGCCTGCGTGCCGACGTGGGGCAGAAACTCTTTCTGCAGAATCTCTGTTGCATACCGCACACGCTTGTCGCGGCTGACACCGACAGTGGTTCCACGCTTGCCGATAAAGTCGAGCGCCACGTCGCGGTCCTGGATCACAAAGGCCTCCTCGACCGACGGCTTCAGCATCTCCATCATCTGCGCGTCGTTGACATCGTAGGCAATGTGCTCCAGGATGTCCTTGGCAGCCACCATGCCCAGCGCACGGAACACCACCACCGCCGGAATGTCAGAACGGATATACGGGATCGTGGTCTGGATGGTGTGGCCCGAGCCCTTCTCGACGCCCTTGTTGGACATCTTCAGGAACAGCGGGCTCGCCTGCTTCGACACGCGCTCGGCACTACTGCGGATCTCCGCCGTATAGTGCGGGTACGGCAGGTTCTTCTTGAACACAAACACCGTGTTGGTGGCAATGCGCTCCTGTGCAATCAGCACCTTCTCCGAGCCGTTGATCACAAAGTAGCCGCCCTGGTCATACGGGCACTCGCCCAGCTGGTGCAGGTCGTGGTCGCTGAGCCCATGCAGCAAACAAAAGTTTGACCGCAGCATGATTGGAATCTTGCCGATAAACACCTTGCGCCCGCCAAACAGCCGGCCGTCCTCGTCCACCTGACAGTCGCGGTTCAGAATATCCATCTCCATGTCGGCCACCGACGTGATGTTGGCGTTGCGCGGGTTCAGCGTGTCAGCCACCGACGTCTCCTGGCAGATATCCACCAGCAGCGGCGCCGCGTATGTCAGGTTGCGCAGCCGCGCCTCCTGCGGATGCAAAGCCGCTGAGCTTCCGTCCTTCTCCGTAAACGCCGGCTGTGACAGATATACTTGGCCAAACTCTATGCGGAAGCGCTTGAACACCTCCTGCCGCTGCTTGCCCTGGATCGACGTCTGCAGCACCAGCGTGCGGTTCTCGTCGACGATTTCCTGCAGCGTGTTTTCAATGAACTCATTGAACGACGCAATCTGCTGGCGCACCAGCCCGTTCTCGTCAAAGTACCGGGTAATTACGGCCCAGCAATCTTCCTGCGTGATTTCCTCATCGTACTCGTCGTACTCGTAGGGGAGTTCGTCGTCGTAGTACTCGGCCTCCATTGTGGAATCTGGATTTAGAGAAAAACTGTATATAATAAAAAAAGGCTGAGCAAAGAGAAAAAACAAAATTGACGCGTGCAACCCACACTCCAGCCTAGCATTATTTGTAAGCCCACACAGAACTCGCTGATATTTAGATCACAAGCAGTGGGAGGAAAAATCAGCAGCGATGAAGGGTGGGAGGGAATGGGCTCTCGCTTGGCTGCGTTGTAACGAGCACAGGCCAAGCCGGCAGCAGTGCCAGAGCCTCATTTAATCTCTCTCGCTGTAGTTGCTCCCCGAGTCGTCCTCAGCCCGCTGCTGCTCGCGCCGGATCAAGGGCTCGTCCTCGGCCGGGCGGGTGCCGGCGAGCCCTGACGCGCTTGCTCCTGTGTGTGCCAGCGGCCTCCCTGCTGGCAGCCTGCTGGCGCCGCTTCTCTGCCAGCGCCATATCACCGTCGCTCTCCTCCTCGCTATCTGACGGCCAGTCCCTGGGCACCTCGTGCATCTGCACCGACGGGGCGTGCGGCACATGCCGCAGGTGGTCGTGGATATCGGCCACGATTTTCTCCAGCTGCTCGCGCGTATTATGGTTGACCATGTTGTTGGCAGGCACGTCCAGCGAGTAATCGGGTCCGTAGAACTCATAGTAGTCGTTGTAGGGCAGCACCGGGCTGACCTTTTCGCCCACCAGCACCGAGGTCTCGTACGCCCCACGTGCGCGCGACATTGCGGATCGTGTAGCCGCCGCCGCCCACACAGAACAGCGGCACGCCAAACGACTTCATGAATTCAACGCAGGCTGCATGGCCCTTCATGCTGAGGTTGAAGCACCCGAGCCGGTCGCCCGACAGCGAGTCGGTGCCGCACTGCATCACCACTGCGCCGGGCCGGTACGTCTCCATGACATTGCGCATGACACGCTGGAACACAAAAGCGTATGTCTCGTCGTCGATTCCTTCGCGCAGCGGCACATTCACCGCATAGTATTTGCCGTGCTCCACCCCAACGTCCTTGATGTCGCCGGTGCCGGGGAAGAAGTTGCCAAACTGGTGGAAGCTCACCGACATGACGCGGTCAGTTGTATAGAACGCCTCCTCGACGCCATCGCCGTGATGCACATCAATGTCCAGATACACCACGCGCTGGTGATACCGCAGTAGCTCCAGGATCGCCAGCACAATGTCGTTGACGTAGCAGAACCCGGACGCCTCACCCTTCTTGGCATGATGCAGCCCGCCCGCCCAGTTGATCACTATGTCCGACTCGCCCTGGTTGATGCTCTTTGCGCCCGCGATCGACCCGCCCGCCGAGATCGAACAGAACTCGTACAGCCCGTCGAACGGCGGGCAGTCCATCGGCGGCAGAAATCGCTCGTTGTACGTCGGCATCAGCTCCGCCAGCTCCGGCGACACCAGCCGCAGATACGTGATGTAGTCGTCGGTGTGGAACCGTGTCATCTGCTCCGCCGTCGCCCGCGGCGGCCGCCGCATATTCATCTTTTTGTCCAGCCCATACGACGTGATGATGCTGTGCGCCATGCGGATCCGGAACGGCTTCATGCAGTGGTCGTATCCGTAGTTGTAGTTGCCCACCTCATCGTCATACAGGTATGTGATACGTTTTGGTCCCATTCGGAAAGGGTTTTGAATTGAAAATAGAGGGGGGTACAAAAGCGAGTATGGAAAAATAAATGTCTAAGGTTTGGAGAGCAGGAAAGAGAAAGAGATCGTGAAAAGGGAGCTGTGGTGGGGCAGAGCCAAATTACGCAAAACGAGGGGGTGTCCGTGGCACTCGAAAATCAACCCTCTCTGCTTGGCCTGGAACCCGCCCACCCGGGTCTCCCGCTACAGATCCGCAAAGAATGCGGCCGACTTGCTGGGCTTCTTGTTCTTCTTTGCCTCGGGCTGCGCCAGCTCGCGCTTGGCCTTGCGCTTGGCCTTGACCTTGTCGCGCTTGCTGGCCTTGCGCTTCGTGTCGCCCGAGTCAGAGTCAGAATCGCCCCAGCTGCCCCACCCGTCGTCGCCTTCATTCTCGCTCTCTTCCTCCTCTTTCTGTTCCATGTCCCCCTCGGCCTTCGTCTCCTCCACCTCCACCTCCTCGTCTTCATCTTCATCGTCATCCTCGTCGTCATCAATACCAACGATATCAACAATTTCCGATGCTGTATCGTTGCCAACCACATCCACCTCGTCCTCCTCGTCCTCGATCTCTTTTGTGATCCGGATCGCCATGGCCTGCGCATCCAGCTCCTCTTCCTGATCCTCCTGATCCTCCTGATCCTCCCGGTCCTCATCCTCGCCGTCCTCGTTGAAGATATAGCCAATGTCCCAGAAATGCACCGACTGGTCGTGCGAGCTTGATGCCAGCCACTGCCTATCGTAGCTCAGCACCACCTTCTCCACTGGCAGCGACTCGTGGTCGCCTGCAACACCCACGAGCTTGTGTGGGAACAGCTCGACGATTCGCAGCAGCCCGTCGCTGGACCCCGTCACGCACAGATCCTCAGTGAGCTTGCAGATCGAATCAATGCTCTGCGGATGGCCCGGGAACCGATCCGTGACATCGCTGAACTGCCCATAGGTGAAAATCCCCAGCACGCCGTCGGTCTCGCCGACCACCACCTTCTTGCCCTCCTTCATCACCGCCACCGACAGCAGCTCGTCCTCCTGGTTATCCGACACCATAAACGGCTTCGCCTTGCGCGTATCGTACACCGACAGACACCCGTCACCGCTGGTCACCAGCAGATGCCGCTTGGCCTCGTTGAATACCATGTCGGAGATGTAGTCCACGTGCTCCTTGTGTATGAACGCGGCCTTGTTCTGCCGCACATCCCACAGCTTCACCACCCCCGACTCGTCGCCGGTTGCCACTATCTGCTCGTTCACGTGCTTGACCAGGTTCAGCGGTTTCTCGTGCGCTGCTTCAATGCGCATGCGCTCCATCCCTGTCGCCACATCGAGCGTCTGCCATGACCGGTCCCTGGATGCCGTATACAACGACGCACCGTCACCGCTGAAGCACACGGAACGGCACGACTTTTTGTGGATCCGCTGCCGGTACTTGCGCTCGTTGCCTGCGACCGCGTAGTGGTGGATGAAGACATGCCCAGTGATCAGCGAGCTTGCCACCAGGCTGTCTGTTGGGCTGAACGCAATGTCAATCACCGGCTCCTTGAACCGAAGCGACTTTGGCCGCTCTGCGCTGTCGTCCATTCTGTATGAAATTATTCCGGGTTTAGAGGTGCGGGAAAGAATAGAGAAGCGCTGCTGGCCCGAAAGTGCAGCCCCCAGCAATCCGGACGCATATTTTTCCAGATGTGATTTCTGATCAGATCATTGGATTTGCCATGAAAAACGCTCTTTTCGCTTTTTTTTTTCCATTGCCAGATCTTTCTTCAGTTCAGCACCTCTTCCTCCCCATATATCACAAAATAAAACGACAGCAGCAAGCGATGAGCGCAGACAACAGCATTACACGGTACCAGACCTCGTCGGCCATCGTCGGCCAGGTCCTGAAGCAGGTGATCAGCGCCGCCGCCCCGGGCGTATCGGCCGCGGCTCTGTGTGCCTATAGCGACTCACTCGTAACAGCGCTGTCATCCTCGGTGTTCCGCAAGGAGCGCGAAATTGAGCGCGGTGTGGCCTTCCCGACGACTATCTCTGTGAACAACATCATCCAGAACTTTTCGCCGTCTTCCGAATCTGACTACATTCTTCGCGACGGCGACGTGGTCAAGATCGACATCTCAGCGCACATCGACGGATATATAGCCTCGGCCGCGCACACACTGGTGGCGACAAACTCGCCCTCCATGACTATCACCGACCGCCGAGCGGACGCAATCAGCGCCGCATACTACGCAGGCGAGGTGGCGGCGCGGATGATCCGGCCGGGGCAGACGGCGCGCAATGTGGTCAAGGCGATCGGACTGGTGGCTGGCGGCTTCAACTGCAATGTGGCGGAGGAGACGTTCACATGCCAGGTGGACCGGTTCGTGATGAACGGCAAGAACTCATTCGGCAACCGCTTTGACCCGGACCTGCTGGTGCCCGAGCTGACTTTTGAGACCGGCGAAATCTACACCATCGACTGCACGCTGAGCTCGGGTTCCGGCAAGGCACGCAGCGCCGATATCGATCCGACCGTGTTCCAGCGCGACGTCAACCAGATGTACAACCTCAAGCTGCGCACGTCGCGCGCGCTGCTCTCCGAGGTCTGCAAGCAGTACTCGGTGTTCCCGTTCCTGATGCGCAACGTTACCAGTGCCAACCCGGCCCTGAAGGCTGGCATTAACGAGTGTCTGAGGGCGCGCCTGCTTGTCCCGTTCACTGTCACCGTCGATAAGACCCACGGCGATACGTTTGTTGCCCAGTTCAAGCTCACTGTCATGTGCCACTACACCGGCCCCATTCGTCTGACGCCCCAGCTGCCTATGCCCAATGTCCGGTCGGCGATTGAGATCCCGCCCGAGTCGGAGATTGGAAAGATCTTGGCTATGGACTACGAGATGTCGAAGCTGCCGGAGCTGCCGAGGCTGAAGACTCAGATCCCGGCCCCCCTGCCCACAAGCAGCACTGCGGCTCCTGCTGCTGATTCTGACTCGATGGAGCTCTAACTCACTCTGGACAAGTACCTTTTTTGCGATTCCTGTTCACCCAAATAGATATGAAATCAACCATCGAGACAGTGAATGTAAGAGATATTGACATGGCTACTACTCACCGTGATTTCAATAGTGCTCATATTGCACTGGCAAACTCAGCCACCGCGCCATTCAGAATACCGATAAATAAGCAGAGAAAGGCTTATATGAAGCTATTCGTCATCTGCTATGTCAACATATGAGCCTACATATCTAATTTGATGAAAGTTTAGAGTCGCCACTCGGCTTACCTACGACGTTGAGGTCATTTCAGATAAACCTGGCTATAAAAGCCTCATTGTGGCAGTGTGGTAGCTCTAAACCCTATACAACTTTGACCATTTTCTGAGAAAGCGTAAGCATGTTCCCTATACGTGAGGAATTTAGTCAATCAACGGTCACAAGGAAATTGGAATATACATACAATAATGTTGACTTCAAGAGCGATCATGCCATACAAAGAAGCATTAGGTGCCATCAATAAGAACTGCTTAAGCCGGCACGCTCTTTCCAGCGCTGCATCGGATAGCAGTCCAAAAATATAAGCATATTGGTGTGGCCTGCTGCGGGGTGGAAAAACTGAAGGTCAGCTCCTGATAATAAGCTAGCTATATCTCCACATATCCTTGACGAAGAATCTATACCAGGGTTTACTGATTCACGGTACAGCGCCAGTCCATAGCAAATGCTTGTTCCTAATAACATACGCCACACCCTGCTTTGGCCAGACCGATTAAAGGGGCTTTTTGGCCCATCATTCAGCCACACTCATTTCTTCTCCACACAACACTTCCCCTCCTCATTTTCATGATTTTTCGCTGCGTAGTTTCAATGGTGATGCTCGACGCGAACCCAATATACAGGATGACGTTCTTCCAATTTACAGATAGCGACGTAGCCACCATTAAACCAAGGGTGGAATACATGGCATCGATGCTGAAAGAGGGCCATGGGACGGCGGTTACGTACAAGTCGCTCATCTCGTGGAAGATGCAAAATGAAAATGCCCACACCCAGGACCGACATACCCTGTACAGCAGCATATTGGCCGACCCAGCTGTAGCCGCATATCGCAGGGCTCTAGAATGGTATGTAGCCACTATTAGGCGAAAGTTCGAGGAGCTGTGCTACCTATTGCCAGCCAGCAAGATCGCCTGCATAAAGTGGTTCCTTTATGACTACTTTGACTACATTGCAAGCGATGAGTTTTCCCCGTGGAACCACAGCGACATCATTGACATGGAAGAATATATTGAGGCTCTACCTGTGAGGCACTAGCATGTGCCTTGGACTGCCTCTAGATGAGAACTATGATCTGTAATTTAGATTTGATTAGATGTTGACTTTCAATAAGCCACACTGGGGACTCAAACATCGACCAAAACATAGCGTGAGTACTAGGCCACTGCTGCTGCCCGAAATTGTGCGGGCACGAGCAGACCAGTCAAATCCAGCTGCCTATTACAAGCAATAGAGCTGTGATCAGGAGCATATTCGGCATTTCCTAGATCCTGAACCACATTATAACCAGCCATACTATTAGCAGGCTCGCCTTCATTATGAGGGAATATGAGCTGCCATGCATTGCTGGTGCAAATGTGTGTGGGCTAATTGAAGAGAGACCCAACTATGAATTCAAGCCGTCAGGACCAAAAGGACTGCATCAAGAAAGTAGTTGGATGCGTCAGCTTCATTCACAAGTCATCCCCTGTCGGGTCTGAGATGGAGAGCAAAGTGTTTTGGCTCAAGCTCCTTACCAATGCCAACCCCTATAAACCCCTGGAAACGGCAGACTTTTGGTGTCCCTCACTGAGCACATTAGCAGCCTTTTCTCCAGGTACCATTTTCATTCACAAGTCCTTTCTTTTGCTGTCTCCAAACTAATAATGAACGCACATCGTTGAGTTTTGAACAGGGAAGCATAACGAGCGTCATCAACTCACGAGGCTATTTAACTAGCAATATACTAAAGGAAATGTTTGCAGCCATGCTCACACCTAGTAACCATCCTCAATCCTTTTTTATAAACTACCATGTCAGCCCCGAGCTCCAGTGCACAGTCTGAACAAGCCAATACTCAGGAGGAAATTGATTTTGTGCAGTCACTCAACCTTGCACCGCATGTGTCAGCAAGACTACTTGATGAGCTTGCAGGTCTCAGACGTCTGTCTGATATGTCACTGAGAACAATGCAAGGATACTTTGCCGCTCGTAGGACTGCCACGGATAAACTTGGTCAGGAAATACGAATAGAAAGAAGGGAAGAGGCAGTGAACCGCAGCCCTGAGGTTATTGCAGCGTATATTCGTCACAAGCAAGTCATAGAGGATGGTATAGATTTAACCCGCTCTACGTATGAATGTGTTCCGCTTACTCAAGCGAACGCCTTGACAGAATGGTATATGAGAAAGCTTAGTTGAAACGCCTCCAGCTAGTGGTCTTACCCTGTAGCCTCTTCCAATGAAAACCTTGACAGGCACGTAGACATCAGAATGGCCTGGCGAGTATGTGTTCCACACTTGTCAGGAATGGAGTGGGCGGACAGCGCCCAGCCGTCCATGCCGCAGAGATTTATGACGGCCATAAGTGATTATTGCAATCATTCCCCGCCCACACCACCCAACCACTGGGCACAGCTGGTGGAGATAACGACACAATTTTGTTAACCCCTTCTCTCTCCTTAAAAAACACCCGCTATGCCTGCAGAACCGAAAGCCGAAGCGAACAATGAAGCCGACTACATCACTGTCAGCCCGTTTATTCGGTATATGAACCATGCCCTGGCCGGGATCACAGAGGCACCGCGCATCGCCGTGCGGGTCAACCCGAAAACGATGGACGTCGAGTACGAGCCGACAAAGCTGTGGGTAAAAAACACAGCAACAGTAGCATTATTTGGAGCAACAGCGTGGGCCATCTGGTATCGGAGGAGGCGTCTTGAGGCCGTGAACGGGCTGGTATCGCTGGCTGGAGCTAGTCGCCCTGTACTCGCCGGGCTTGCGTGGACCACAGGTATTGCAGGTGCATTGAACCTTCGCCGAGTCAAACAGGATTCGCTGGACGACTAGATACATGTATGCGTCTGTGACTTGCCGCTATTTTGTGCTTTTCTTCTCTCCTTTGAATATACACTCTAAAACATATTCGCACAATGCACGGCACGGATGATAACGACCTGTGCGCAGACGGATTCGACGACGTGCTCACATTCTTTTCTGGAATCAGCAGCACAACCAGTGACGGCAGCAACCATCGGTCGGTGCACTGGCCACAGGACAAGGCTATATCTGCTGCCACTAGCCCCTACTTCCAGAAGAAGCGACCAGCTGTGTCTACTCGGCCTCCGATGACAATCACCCTCAAGCGATCAAAAGTAGAACGCCTGAGCGCTGGTTCGCCTGCAAAGCCCTGCCTTCATCCTATTGAAGCCCCCAGAAGTATCACTCTGAAGCAACCCAAGACCAGATCACCGCCATCCGGGGTGCCTGCGTGGCCAGGCCAGATTCCAGTAACTGCGCTGCCAGCCAAGTTTGCGGTAGCATATGCAGAATTCACGCACTTTAATCGCATGCAGTCTGAATGCTTTGCGCATATATTCAACTCGGATATCAACCTGGTTGTCAGTGCGCCGACCGCATCGGGCAAGACGCTCCTCATGGAGATCGCTGTTGCACGGCTCTTTGGTAGCCAATCCTCCAAATCCATAGACAAGGTCCTGTACCTGGCGCCGTTGCGGGCGCTATGTATGGAGAGATCCAGCGAGTGGACCAAGCGGTTTCAGGTTAGCGGATTGAAGAATATAAGTCTGGTTGGCGGTGGCGACGATTTGGATGAGGACTCGTTCAGTTCATCAGTACGTGCGTCAGACGCGTACAACATTTGGTGTGCTACCCCCGAAAAGTGGATATCGTTCGCACGTAGTATCAGCCCCAAGTCCCAATTTCTGAGCTCGTTCAAGCTGGTTCTCATCGATGAATGCCACACTGTCGGAGGCAATCGGGGCGCATCCCTTGAAATAGCTGTTGCACTGTTGCGACACGCGAACCCTGGTTTCCGAACCATCGCTGTATCAGCTACAGTGGGTAATATAGGTGATGTTGCCGAATGGCTGGCGGAAAAGCAGGGGAGTACCCGCGCAAACGCTTGTATTTGGTGAGAAATACCGATCTGTACCCCTGGAGCGGGTCGTGCTGGGGTTCAAACCAGACGTGTCGTACTACAGGTTTCAGCGTAGTCTCGATTTCAAGATACCTGGCCTTGTCAATAAGCATGGTGGCGGTCGACCAACCTTGATATTTTGCTACACTCGTGGGTCTGCTCAAGAGACCTGTCGCTACCTTGTCCGCAACAAGCACATGCTGCAAAACCAGCATCCGCCGATACACTTGACCACTCGATTCGGCAACCAGATCCTCAACGGTAGGTGCAGTTTTCTACGATATGCAAAGTTGTTATGACTATTACTAATCGCCTATATAGATATTGTACCGCATGGCATTGCATTCCATCATGCTGGTCTCTCTGCTAGCGATCGAGCCAGACTCGAGCAACTGTTCAAGAGCGGATCGATCCATATTCTCTGTAAGTGGTACACCGTATTTGCTCTCTAATCGCTGTTAAGTCTCAGCTAACATCGATGTGTTGGTGTAGGTTCAACATCCACGCTTGGAATCGGAATTAATTTGCCAGCGTACATGGTCATTGTCAAAGGGACAAAAGGTAAGCAAAAAGGGACAATTTAGTTTCAAGAATATCATAGGTATCTTAACATCTGGTCATATTAGGTTATGTTGACGCTGGAAACGTTGAATACAGTGCGTCAGAGATACTCCAGTTTATTGGCCGTGCGGGGCGGCCTCAGTTTGGGAACAGTGGCAAAGCGATCATTCTTACCGAGAGCTTCAATGTCGATAAATATCGAGATTTGGTGACTGGCCAGGAGGTTCTTGAGAGCAAGTAAGTTGGCAAGTATTCTGCGCATCCGACAGTTCTGCAAAATTATAGCAAGTACTAACCAGGACTCTTAAATAGTCTTCGTAGCAAGCTAGCAGAAGTAATTCTCTGCAACTGCGACAAACAGGTTTTCAAGACGGCATCTGATATTGTTGAGTGGTAAGTGACATATATCGTATTGTAAGAGTGGACTCAGTATATATTGCTTACTATATGTCTAGGCTGTCAAAGACATTCTTTGCTGTGCGCATACGAAAGAAATTCCCAGAAGGAGCTATACATGGTAAGTATCTACCTGCGACTACACTGTTGCGCTGGTATAGCATTCCTAATATACAAACATGTAGGGATTGTCAAACAAGAAATCTCAGCGCTTACGCGCACAAATTTGCTAACAGAAGTTGACGGTGGGATCGGCCTGACAGGTAAGAGGCAAGGCGAGTAGTAGCACTCCTACATATCCATTTTGCTCACAAACTGCTCTAGATATCGGAAAGTGTGTTGCAAAGTACCGAGTCAACCCAATAGCTATGGCGAAGATGCTAGAGGCAATGCCAGAGGAGCCCAGCTACCAGCAAATTGTAAGTGATGAGAGCAAAGCATTGCGCAATAAAATGAGCCTACAGATAACCAAAATAGGTGTTTGTAGTTTGAAGGAATATGCGGTAGTGATGTATTCGATGACCTCAAGATCACAGCTGGGCAGAAAGGCGTACTCAACGGGATGAGCAAGGCACCTGGGCTCCCACTTAGGCTAAAGGGACGCATCCAGGATATCAGAGACAAAGTCCTTGTTCTACTGCAGGTATGAATTGGAAAACTGTACGTATGGCGTATGTGACAAGTATACACCGGATATTGACCTCGTGTTTGGGATGCATAGTATCCGGCTACTGGGCAAGGATATCCCGTATACCAAGTACTCGGCCGGGCTATCTCGTGATATGAGCAGAGCCATCCAGATGGCTCTTGGCCCAGCAAAGTGCATCCGTGACTACTATGCAGACAAGCGGGACAGGGATGGGATCATTCATGGAGTGAGAATGTAAGCACGAAGCATATATTTTTCAGTATACCAATATCCTCCGGTGTACATATGGCTACTACAACAGCATCCCTTCGTAGTGCGCGCGAGATTTCGGCACGATGCTTCGAGAGCTGCTCAGCAGTACTACAGCAGCTTGATGGAGTCGGACCCCGCTATGCAGAGATAATGTGGAGCAACAATATCCAGTCAGTCACAAGTCTGCTGTCAACAAACGCTCGGCAGATTGAGTATCTGCTAACAAGGAATCCCCCGTTTGGCACCAAGGTGCTGTCTGCAGCGGCAAGTATACCGTCGTTTTCTGCCGAGGTCTTCTTGGACTGGATAGATGCGGACACTGTTGTGTTTACGATCGAGGTTGGTTGCGAGTACCGGCAACGATTGGTATCAGGCACTGATAATCGGCATGGCAACGATGAGATCAGCGCAACTGTCCTCGTTCATACTTCTGACGGTGTCCTACTCAAGTACGAGGCTATTAGTTTCGGTACAGCGTCAGCATTTTATGCAACACAGGCAGGGCTGTGTAATCCATCGCCAGGGTCGTCGGTAATAGTAGAGGTAGCATCCGAGAAGCACGGTAAGTGGAGCTTCATACTATGCTTGAAGCTGAGGGCTAAATCGAAACAATTCGTTAATGCGCATCAAGTGCTTCTTTTGCTCATAGTCGGATGCGAAAAACGCGTAGAAGTGCCTATCAGACAAGTGAGCGGCGCTGCTACCCAACAACAGATCGCCTCAAATGCACCGCCCAAGCCTGGCCCAGCAATATGACGATATAATCATCGACTCGGATGACTTGGAAGCAATTGTACTCATGCCCGATGATGACGATGACTCAGCAGCTTAATGGGCTTCACAGAGCCTTCCATGATGTGTTTAGAACAAACTAATGTTGGATATGCAAAAATTTACTGTGTTCGTCTAAGTCTTGAACCTGATGTCCTGCTTGACCCAGGTGGCGACGGCTGTTGGTTATGCGATAGTGACCTGCGAATCAGCTGGCTGGTACTCAAACTGCTCAGGCCCAGGCCATACATCTGCTTGTCTGGGTGCAGAGGCGGTCCAACCTCCATTGACTCGGGGCTGACGACAGGATGCAGCTTGGATGGAAAATCGCTGGCCATGCTGCGCTTCTCGGTCAACGGAACCAATGGGTTCGCGTCCTTTGCAGCGCTCGCATTGAAGCTGCTTTCGGACGAGGTCTCATCATCCTCGCTGATAATCTCAGTCACCAGACGTATCCCTCCTGTGCAGCCCTCTGTTGTGGAGTCAAGCCCGCTGTCATGGCGCCCAAGGAGTGGCGGCGGGGCTGTGGCTGCGGCATAAGATCCGAGTTGATCGTCATTGCTATGGAGTCCAGGCGCAGGTCATCAGGGTAGCGTGGGATGGCGTTGGCTCTGAGTCGTATATGCTCAAACTCTGGACGCATGGGGACGGCGCTGTAGTCCCAATCACGGGCAGCATAGCCAAACCTCAGCCGCGAGCTGTGGCGATGCACTGGGCTGGTCTCGTTCATGGCACGGATGGTGCTTGCATGGCAGCGCAAGAAGTCGATGCGCGGCAGAGTGAATGCCTGCTCGAGGTCAAACACCAGGTCAAGCAGGAGGTGAGTGCGCGGGTCGTTCAGGAACACTGGATCGGCAATCTCGATTGCATGCAGGGAGCGCATCAGGTAAGAGAGCCGCGAGACATGGCTACGGTACTCTTCAGCAGCCAGGGGCGGCAGATGCTCAGTAGTCTGGTCGTGCAAGTCGGCGATCTGTGGCTCTGTCGGCAGCCTGCGCGCATCCTCCAGAACGTACTTCTGGAATACGTCAACGGCCCTGTGATTGCTCATAAACTCGGCAATCGGCGCCTCGTGCTGCTGGTACGTGTCGAGCAGGTCAGCAACCCTGGCGGGCTTCGTTAGGCGGAACAGCGGCGACGTGATCGGCTCAGTGACCGATTTCAGGTGCCGGCGGTACAGGACTTCGGTTTTCGGGCCCGGCGTGCGGAACCACTTGCAGAAATCGAAGCGCGGCTTGTCGAGGTCGCCCAAAGAGTCGGTCGGCATGTCCCCGTCCAGGGTGCGCGCCGAATCGGTGGAATTGTGGTGGCGGCTCAGGCGCTTGTTTTGCTCCGAGAGGTAGTCGACCTGGAACTGCAGCTCGTAGAGCCGGTGCTGCATCTGCTCCAGCGACTCGCTTGGTGGGGCTGCCGCGGCTGGGGTGCTGGCCTGCGGCGAGCCGCTGTTGGAGAATTGGTTTATAATGTTGAGCATATACTGGTGTGTAGAATCCGCAGAGTCTGCCGAGCCTGAGGTGGCTGAGCGCAGGCTTTTATTGGTGTGAAACGAGTCCCGCTGCATCATGGTGGCCGGAATATGTGTCTATCGTGGCAGTAGAGCGAGTGTGGAGAATAGAGTACGAGATGTATCGAGCCAAGCAAAAAGAGAAAAATATATTCAGAGATAGAGAACAAGGAGGGATGACCAACACCAGGTTTTATGTGTTTCTGGTGATGACACAATTGCCGGAAAGGCAGGGAGGGGAGGGAGACATACGAGAAACGTGCGGCATCTCTGGCCACTATTCAGACTCAGCATGTGTGGCCTTGGCGGGCAGCGAGAAAATTGCGCTAAAACGGCACTTGGGGCTCGCCCACAATGGGACTGGCATTTTTAGACTCTGACAATGGCTTGCACCACCGTCTCTCCTCCCCCAAAACAAATATGCCGACGGCGGTTCTTGCCGACGGTTGTTGGAGTGATCCCGCAACCTAAACGCCCGCTGCATTGACGGGCCTCAGAATCTGCGATGCCTGGACTCCTCCGCCGTACCGCCGCTTGCCGTGCTGCACGCCGATTTTCCTGGCCAGCGAGCGCGTCATGCGCTGCGGCGCCTGCTCCAGCACGCCATCAAGCCCCTCGGTGTCGATCGCCGGCCTCCGGTGGGGTCGCCGCTTTGACTTCTTCGCCTGCCCATGGCTGGCTCTGGGCCGGCGGACTTCAGCCATATGCTGCTCAGGCTCCTCGTCGCCCATACTCAGGCCCTCCCACTCGGGCATTATCTGGCTGCGCACGGGGGGCTTCTTTAGGGGCGTTCGTCGAATGGGCAGCGCATCGCTGGCAACAGGTCTTTGTCTCTTCAGACTTTTTGGCGTCGTTGGCGTTTTTGGATTGTTGTGCGTCACAGTGCGCATAGCTGCTGCCGGGCGCTGTATCGCTGCACCTATTGGCGCATCATGCGTGGGCGCCTTCACTCCATTGTCGGCGCTGCGCTGTGCGTTCTCTTTGCCGGTGGGTTCCACGCGGATGACGAATTCCTCTTGCTCCTCGCGTCGGTACCGCTGGTACGCGGGGTTGCCGCGCTGGCGGGCTTTCCGCCGGGCTTCTCTGTCGCCTACGCGTCGGCTGGGAGTGTTAGAGCACGTTCACAAGGGGCTGTCTCCCTTGGTGGTTGGGGAATTCGCTGAATGCGCAACTTGCCTGCGAAATCAAAGGGCATTGTTTACTGTGGTTGAAATGAGGGGGGAAGAGGGGAAGAGAAGCGAGCTGTTGTTTATATTAAGGAATTTTTTTTTCCAATCACGCCCGCTGGTCCCGTAACAGTCTCCGAATCCAGGCAGATTTCTGCGAAGCAGTCGGCGGATACCCGATGACCTCATCAATCCTGCCTCTTCTCCCCTTTCCCATTTCTTCAATGATTCTCCGGCGACTGCTCCAGCAGCCCGCACGGCTCCTTTCCCGTGCCCTCAGCACCAGCCCCGCCTTGTCTCGGATCTCGGACAGGTTTAAAATGCAATTTGCCCTGCCCGGCCGCACCACCAGCGTGCTCTCTTCCGGCGTCGTCCCCTACGCAAACGACCCGATGATTCCAGCATCCAAGTACTTCAAGCCCAAGGGCCTGGACCGCGAGGCAATGTTCCCGTTCATGCTGACCAACCACCAATATGTAACCAAGCAGAGCGCCTGCGGCTTCACGCTCTACGCCAGCCCCTGGAACGCCGACGAGCACCCGCGCGACCACAACGGGCTGCGGTTCCGCGACTACCGCGTGGCCTGCATGGTGACCAAAAAGAACTTCAAAAAGGTGTACCCGCGCTGGCGCATTGCGCGGCTGCTGCGGACGGCGGCGATGATGGTGCTGCCGGACAAGGGCATGAAGAGATGCGACTATCTGTTTTTCGCACACGCGGATCTGGCGCGGATGGACAGGGACCAGCTGTTCCTGGAGGTCGACCGGGCCATGGTGGCGGTGGAGAAGAAGATCCTAAGGCAGTGGCAGGACTCGGGACGCAGGCGCAGACCGGTGCTCTACCCGGGCGTCGAGCGGATCAGCCGCCCAAAGGACAAGCAGCACAGTGACAGGAAGCCGAAGAAGGAGAAGATCCTGAAGGCTGTGGATGCGGACGAGGACAAGCGGATCGAAAGCGTTGCGGATATTGTCGAGGAATGGCGTGCATGATGCGGGGACAGATTGGTGTCACCCTGCTCCACTGCGCAACTGTGTTAGAAATGTGTTTGTTGGCTTTTGACCGGCCCAGCACGCAAACAAACACATCTACCGACCATTTTGTCTGCTCTATGCATATGCCCGGTATGGTGGGCCTCACGCACATGTGCAAACAAATGCTGAGTTCTTCGGTACTTTTTTATTGAACTTGGAATCCACGCTCTAGCCGCTCGTTCCTCTTTTTTTTATTTCGTTTCATTCCTACGCCCTTCAAAACAACATTGCACCTTCAGTATGCCACGTCATTTTAGCATCAGCGCGATCTTCCGCCATTACCACCGCCCAAAGAAAGAGGAAGAGGACATGGACGCTGAGGTGGTCAAGGTCCAGGTAGCCAGCCCCGAACCCATGCAGCCCAAGGACCACCCGCTCCCGATCGCCATTCCTGGCACCACCAAGGAACGCCAGACCGGCCGGCCCCCAGCCTCCGCCGCCAACTGGGCCAATTCATCCAGCATACCAGCTCCCCGGCGGCCCTCGGACTCCTACCGTACGGCCGACGTGCCGCAGCCCACAGTGTCCCTCAAGAACAGGCCCTACGGGCGCGATGGTCTTAAGCGGCAGCCGTACCGCGAGGTTAGCTGGACAAACACGGGCTTGCCCGACAACTACTACACAATTGTCGCGAATTCACCGACCAAGCAGTCGCCAGTGCAGCCGGAGACGTCGCGCAAAATTCCGCTAGACTATAAGCGCAAGACCGGCGCCGCCCGAAGGGCATCATATGCAGATGCCTCGTCGGTGCTCGGGTCGTTCTCAATGATGGACATCAGCCGGTCGCCGGGCTCAGACATGGGGGGTTGGGCCAGATCGTCGGGGAGGCGACCAAGCAGGAGAAGCGGAGGGACAGCGGCATTCCGCACAACGAGGCCGTGAGCATGTATGCAGGCAGTCCGCGCCGCCCTTCAATCTCCGTGGTCCGGCCCAAGGGCAGCGACGACCCGCAGTACGCACGGTCCCTGGACATGGGCCAGGCCCGGCGCCATTCGGCCCCAAAGTCCAAACTGCATCTGCCGCAGTACCACGGCCGCCGCCACGACTCGCTCCGCGGCGACCACTACCGCATCAGCGACGGAATCACAATCCAGCCCGAGCTGCACCCAAACGGCGGGCTCGGCGGATACCAGGACGTGCAGCGCAAGTCGGCCATTGGCGGATACCGCAATGTCGCCAGGTTTGCAGACATCGGCAACGACAGGTTTGTCAAGAAGACGATCTACTACAAAAAGTTCGAGTTCGACGAGGACATCGGCGGGCCGCTGAACCACCCGAAGCCGTCGATGATCGGCGGGCCGCTGTACAATCCCAGGCGCTCCTCGATCGGCCACCCGAGCGCCCGCAATCAAAAAGAGCCTGCAGTAAATGCTTAGATCAGACTATTTAATTACGGAAAGCAGTCAAGCCGTGCACGGGCCAGCTCTGCCCCGGGTTCGAGGGCACAATGCAAGCGACTGTGAATCCCTGCTTCTTGTTCGGGCAAAACCGCGTCAAGGGGGGAACTCGCTCAATACGGAAACATGTCCTCTTGCGTCCCCTATTCCTGCGCTGCTGCCCTCTTATCTCTTGGAGGCACTAGGGCCGGTTTTCTTGTCCGGTCGTTTGACAGTGACCGCACAGTGGAAGGGGCGTTTTTAGCGCCGCACTTGACAAATGCTTTCGCACGCAAGGATATTTTGGCAGGTGGGCGTTTTTTATCAGAAGACGCTCAGGACAAGGGCCCTGTATAAATAGCCCAGAGCCCAGACATGGCCAATCTCTTCTCTGCTAAAACCAACTCCCACACGACCTCTTCTTTTTTTTTTCACACACACATTAGTTCTTTTATTCAGCAAAAACCATGACAGACCACAAGCAGACCAACATCATGACTCTGACGCGCTACGTGCTCGAGCAGCAGCGCCTGCACCCGGACGCGACCGGCGACCTGTCCATCGCCATGAACGCAGTCCAGGTGGGCTGCAAGTTCGTCGAGGCGTGCGTGCGCAAGGCCCGACTCATCAACCTAGTCGGGCTGGCCGGCAACCAGAACGTGCAGGGCGAGGACCAGAAGAAGCTGGACGTGCTGTCCAACGAGATGTTCGTCAACGCCCTGCAGGCGTCGGGCAAGTTCTCGTTCATGGTGTCCGAGGAGGTCGACGATATCGTGGTGGTGCCCGAGGAGCTGCGCGGCAAGTACTGCATTACGTTTGATCCGCTCGACGGCTCCAGCAACATTGACGCCGGTGTCAACGTCGGCACTATCTTTGGTATCTGGCGCCTGCCGTCGGGCCCCAAGGCTACCGTCGACGAGATTCTGGTCGCTGGCTCCGAGATCATTGTCGGCGGGTACTGCATGTACGGCTCGTCGTGCAACCTGATTCTGACCTTTGGCAACAACCAGGTCGAGGGCTTCACGCTGGACCCGGCCCTGGGCGAATTCATCCTGACCCATCCTGATGTAAGTACCCATTTGCTGCCTGCCTGCTATGTCACGGAGCAGACCCTGTCTGCCCTCCCCGCTCCGGCTGTCCGCAAAACAAAAGTGGGACTGTCCGGCATTTATCGCGTGCCAGTTCTCCAGTCAATGCTAATGTGCCCATGTTTTTTTTCTGCATGTGATTATCTGGTGTGGGAAGCCACTATAGATTAAGATTCCGAGCCGCGGCAAGATCTACTCGGTGAACGAGGGCAACTCGCTGTACTGGGACGCAGCCACCAGGGCTTACTTTGAGTCGCTCAAGTTCCCGACGCCCGAATCCGGCCGCAAGCCGTACTCGTCGCGCTACATTGGCTCCATGGTCGCCGACGTCCACCGCACGCTGCTGTACGGCGGTGTCTTCGCCTACCCCAGCGACCGCAAGTCGCGCCAGGGCAAGCTGCGCATTCTCTACGAGTCCTTCCCCATGGCCTACATTACCGAGCAGGCCGGCGGCAAGGCCACCACTGGAACCACCCGTGTGCTGGACCTGGTGCCCAAGCACATCCACGACCGCTGCCCCATCTTCCTCGGCGGCGCCGACGACATCAGCGATGTCGAGAAGGCCTTCAAGGAGAACAACAACTGGCTTGATGGCACCCAGCAGTAAAGGCCTTTTGCTCTGGCGACTTCCACTCTTCGCTTCTTTTTTTCTTTCCATTTCCTTGAATAAGCTATTACGTACTGGTTACTCTTGTCATTGAGATCCGCAACCATTTGCTGTGAAGTGTCCGAAAATCTTACTAACCATCACCGCTGCCGCTGTAGCTGCCCGCATCGCTAGAAATATAGTTCACCGCACCTCCCCGAATAGCTATCGCACAGCTCATCAGGGTCCTCTACCAAAGCAACAGCGGTACCCACCAGGGCTACATCTACCCCTCTTCGAGTTTGGCCGCACCGAATCCAGAGGAAGGCGCTGCAGGCTAAACCCCACGATACCAGCTGTATAACGCCCGTAGCCGAAAAGAGCAACTCGAATCACACAATAAATGCTATATTTCTGCCCTTGCAGCCATACCTTTTACGTACTGCAAGTTCGACACATCGTGTATACTTGTTGCTCCTTGTTTAGAGAGCCTACATTGCAATAGCCGCTGCCACCCTCATCGGAATACATCCACAAACATTGAGTTAAAAATCAACGCAATCAACAAATGCATCTGCCTGGGCTGCGGCCAAGGTTCAAGGAACTGAAAATCCGTAAAGAGCTCCTGCTAATAGCCCAGCAAATCCCGACAACCCAAATACTTGCTGCGGGTAATGGTCCATTTCCGGCAGCACCCTTCGAATTCCTATGAGGGATTTCCAGAACACCTATTGAATTGCAGGCGCTGCTGGGGTTGCATTTCGAGTATTTAAGCAGCGAATGTCGGATGTAGTCCTGGTACATCTGGACAGATACGCACTCACCCCTTCAACCTGCTCAAGCCAAGCCTCCGTCAATTTCGCCATGTCGATTCCAACCGTCTTCCACAACTCCAACTGCCAGTCACTGTCTAACCTCGGTGGTGGCGGCATGCTGCAGTTCTGCAACACGTTCGACCCACGCAAGCGGCCACCGGCTGACTATTGCGAAATTTTCACGCAGGACGACTACAACACGTACCAGATCGGATGCATCAACTACCGTGGTGGGACGTTCGTCGACAATAACAACAACACGGTAGCGATTGAGCGCCCGCCGGGCTTGGTTGTTGGTATCGATGCACCAGTCGAATTTCCGGTCGGTTCCCACAACAACTACGTGTTTATTCCTCGCAGTCAGCAGCACATTACAACAACATCAGAGACCCCGACGTCGACTGCGATGACCCTGCATACCATGTGCCACGGGTTCTACGATTCCACTAGTGGCACGTCCTGCTCATATGAGACAATGTGGATCCCAGTGACGTCCTGGACGCCCTGGACATATGATCCGGAGACGTACACGGGCACACCGCAGCCCAGCTACCCGGAGGATTGGGATGCGTCGTCTGCACCGGAGGAAGCCTCCAAGGTGTGGAGCTACACCACCTATTCCTAAATGTATGTGTGCTCCAGTAGCCGCTTAGGGCTGGCTCTTCTTTTTGACATGGCAATAGAGTACTTGGCTTTCTTTTCTGCGCAGCACATTAACACAGAACTTTGGGAAAGCTGCTGTTGTACAGGCACACGGGCAAACAAGAGGGAAAATTAAACGCTTTAATCGATTATATCGGCGATCTGCGCAACTGCTGGACCAGTCACAGACCGCAATTCCACCACCTCGTTTTCGTGATACCGTGAAGACTGATCACAAGGAACAGCGTCCATGCCCCTTTTCTTCCTCTCCTCAGCACCAGCTATTCATTCACCTATTTCTCATATCACAGCGATGGCACTCAGATACCGCTTTGCGCATCAGTCGGTGGGCGCATACGCTCGCATGCAGCTGGCCGGGACGGGAATCCAGACGCCATACATTATGTAAGCATGACACTAATCATATGTACTTGTGATGTCAAAGACAGTAGACTAAACTGTACCCATTTGTAGCAGGACGACAGGCATTATTCTTGGCACACGGATGTATTCGAGCAAGCACACAGCCGCTGTGGCCAAGCCCGTCGAGCGCGCTGACCCGACCCTTCCTGGCCAGAGCCTGACCTTTATCCAGAAGGTGAAGGGATTCGTGTCGTTCTATAAGGGCGGTCTCAAGGAGCTTTTGCGAAACAACAAGGAAGCCAAGGCAATCGCTGTTAAAGTCCGGAATGGCGAAGAGCTGACGCGGTCAGAATTGCAAATCCAACGGCGCACGCCCGGCGACAAGCTGCGCCTGGTGCCGTTCGGGTTCCTTGTAGTGATCATCCCTGAGCTAATCCCGCTGACAATTTGGCTGTTCCCCGGTGTGTGTCCGAGCACATGCGTGACATTCGGGCAGACGGTTAAGATGGGGCGGAAGCAGGACGTGGTGCGGCAACGGCTGCACGCACAGGCTGTTCAGCGGATCGCAGAGGCGGGGATCAAGCCTGGTGATTTGGCGGTCGCCAGCAAGCTGGGGAAGCTTGATCACGAGATTTTCCAGTTCGAGACCCTAGCAGATCAGGATGTGCAGTTGATTGCCAGGTACATGGGTGTGCGCGGCGGCTTGTTCGCCAATGCGACGGCGCTGAAGACGAAGCTGAGGCTGGAACTTGATTATCTGCATCATGACGATCAGCTGCTGGCAAACGAGTCGCTGGTAGGAGTTCTGGGGCTGACGGAGCTGCATCGGGCGTGCCAGGAGCGCGGAATCCCAACTGCGGATTACCCTGAGCAACAGCTGCGTAACTCGCTGGACGCCTGGACCAAGGTCTCGCGAGCAGCCAAGGGAGGATCAGACATGCTGCCGATCGTTTGGAGCCAGCTGGCGCTGTTTAACAAGGCGATCAAGGTTTGAGCTGCCAGTGAGAAAAACTATAGGCTAGGCTCTCCATCATCTTTGATATGCGACGAACAATATAGATATCTTTTTTTGGTAGTCCTTGAATTTGCGTATATAAGACAGGGTGTGTTGGCAGGGAGATGCAGAATCATCATCCTCACTCTCTGGTTCTTCGAATCAACGCATCCTCCTCCTCAACCTCATCCTCAACCTCACCCTCAGCCCTAATCTCAACAATGCGCTGCACCGTTAGCAAATCGGCACTTCTGGTCCTGGCATTCACCACTATGGTGGTAGGACTGCCTGCGGCTCCGGTGGACGCGGCAAATGCCTTGTCTACCGCCGATGCGATGTCTACTGCAACTGTAGAAATTACCGGTATTCAATCATCGGCTGATGCCCAAACGTCGGCTTCAGCTGCTGCGAGGTTTGTGGAGGACGCTACGTCTTCGGCTGATGCTCAGTCTTCTGCTGATGCTCAGTCTTCGGCTACCGCGGATGCGATCGATATCCAGTCTTCGGCTGATGCTGAATCGTCGGCTACAGCGAACGCAAGACTTGTTGAGGATGCTTTGACTTCTGTTGATGCTCAATCTTCAGCAGACGCCCAGTCGTCTGTTGACGCCCAATCGTCGGCTACAGCTGACGCGAGAGTTGAGGATGTCATCCAATCTTCGGCTGATGCTCAGTCCTCGGTTGATGCCCAGTCCTCGGTGGATGCGCAGTCCTCAGCTACGGCTGAAGCAAGGTTTGCAGATGATGCTTTGACTTCGGTTGACGCCCAGTCCTCGGCTGACGCCCAGTCATCCATTGACGCCCAGTCATCCATTGACGCCCAGTCGTCCATTGATGCCCAGTCATCCGCTACGGCTAACGCGAGAATTGAGGATGTCATCCAATCTTCGGCTGATGCTCAGTCGTCGGTTGATGCCCAGTCATCAGCAGATGCCCAGTCCTCGGCTACAGCTGAGGCAAGGTTCGCAGATGATACCGAGTCTTCCACGGATGATGAGTCTTCGACGGATGATGAGTCTTCGGCTGACGACCAGTTCTTGGTTAATGCCCAGTCCTCGGCTACGGCTGAAGCAAGGTTCGCAGATGATGCCAAGTCCTCGGCTGACGCCCAGTCCTCGGCTACAGCTGATGCCACGGATTTCCAGTCGTCTGCTGACGCCCAGTCGTCAGCCACTGCAAATGCAAGGGTTGAAGATAATGCCATGACTTCAGTTGATGCTCAGTCCTCGGCCGACGCCCAGTCGTCCATTGACGCCCAGTCATCCGCTACGGCTAACGCGAGAATTGAGGATATCATCCAATCTTCGGCTGACGCTCAGTCCTCGGTTGATGCCCAGTCCTCGGCTACGGCTGAAGCAAGATTCGCAGATAATACTCAGACTTCGGTGGATATCCAGTCGTCGGCCGATGCTCAGTCATCCGCAGATGCCCAGTCCTCGGTGGATGCCCAGTCCTCGGCTACGGCTGAAGCAAGGTTTGCAGATGATGCTTTGACTTCGGTTGACGCCCAGTCTTCGGCCGATGCCCAGTCGTCCATTGACGCCCAGTCATCCGCTACGGCTAACGCGAGAATTGAGGATGTCATCCAATCTTCGGCTGATGCTCAGTCGTCGGCCGACGCTCAGTCATCGGCAGATGCCCAGTCCTCGGCTACGGCTGAGGCAAGGTTCGCAGATGATACCGAGTCTTCCACGGATGACGAGTCTTCGGCTGACGACCAGTCCTCGGCTGATGCCGAGTCATCAGCTGATGCTCAGACCTCGGTATCAATCGATGAAGCAATCGCACGGATTGCCGAAGATGTCTTGACTACACCCACAGCCACAGCCGCCGCAGCCGACGCCCAGTCTTCAACTGATGCTCTCTCTTCGGCCACCGCAGAAGCCACTTCGATCTCTGACGAGTTCGTTTTCCCCACTCCCAGCATTGATACGGCAACTGATATCCTGGAGGCGGTTGAGACGCGCAAGGAGCCATCCGAGTTCCGCGGGGTGCACCCTGAGATGCACTTCGTGGGCATGCAGCCCAATGAGCTGCAGTCGTGGATGGACATCAACACTCTGCGCTCTGAGCTGTCAGTGGACGCAGAGTCGCTGGCGGCAGAGGCCGCAAGCATCGGACAGCTGGCAAGCGACCTGTTCATTAAGAGCATCTTGATTCCGGGCACAGACTAGTAATTGAGGAGAGCGGTCGTTTAGTTTATTAGGACATCATGGCAATAAATATGCGCAGTCACAGCAACGGATGGCGGCGAATTTGCCCGCGATCCCCCGCTTAGGCTGCTGCAGCTTTATCTAATGGAGAAAAAGACGCAATAGCGCTCGCCCATTTTCTCATTTGCACTTCGGGATGTGCGGACAATAGGAGCTTTAAAGTATCGATCGAGGGATATCGCACCCCCTGGGCTCGTGCAGAGGCATGGTGGGCTGTGCATGGCACTGCTCTGGGAGGTGATCCTCACAGCACTTGTGTGATCTGGGAGCAAAGGCCAAAACATACACCATGGCATGTGTTCAAAACCCGGGCAGCAGCGCAGATGCACTTGCGTGTGAGAAAGCCATTTCCTGAACAAGGCGGGCATGAAAAGGTGGAGTCTGTGAGAGGCAGCGCTTCTGTTTTTAGAACAGGTTTTTTTTGGTGCTGTATTTCTCCGAGTTGGGTGTCGGTTGAGGAAACGCATAAGAAGGGGCGCGCAAGGGGAAGGCGCTGTCCACGATCTGCTTCGCGAATAGCAAACCTCCATCTTCGTTTCCCCCACATATACACGTACTAGGTAAGCCGGTTTTGCAGTCCACGGACCTCCCGCCACCGGGAGGCGGCGGTTCACAGGCAGCGTTGTGACTCAGAAGGTGTAACCCCCCAAAAAAACAAAAAATTGCACTCCTCGCGTGCCTTCTCCCGTTACACGGCGGGGTCTTTTTGAGGCCTCCTTATTTTTACCGTTATCGGCCAGCAGTGTGTCTGGGTTTCTTTTATTTCTCTCCCCTACCACTCGTCCTTTTCGCAACCCCCTTTTGAGCTTGTACTATTAACCAGCAGCCTAGATCACAATGTTTTGCCTCTACACGCCGCTCGCTGCTGGCTGTTGCCAGCAAAGGAAACGCAGTCCGCACGCACAGAGCAGCGATCGTGGGCCACAGGCTGGCTGGCAAGGTAAGGCAGACACACCCCCGTGTAAAAAAGGAGTGCACCCGAATAAGCCCGAGACATTGCAGATGTGAACTTTGACCGATGCGCTCTCCCCCGTCCTGGGCGCTTCGGGCGGGCGGGGCGATCTGCACTGACGTTTCATAGTCTGGCCCCTACGAGCCCTACGGGAGCAAGGCGCAATTTATTCAGCGAATGGCAGGGCACCGCTCCCGCTGCATTCGTCTTGTGGTCGATAACCAATGGGTTTTTCTGCGGAGATTTGTGGCCAATTTTTCCCTTCTGTGGAGTCTGCTGCAGAAGGCAAGCGGTTCCACATGTTGGCCAAACACCGCTTCCTTGTGATCGCCTCCTCGCCCTCCGACCACGCAGAGCTCTTCATTTTTTTGCTGTTGCGGTGCAAGTATGAAATTCGCCGCCCCTGCCCCCACCTGTGTTGTTATAAAAGGTCCTCAAGCCGGCCGTTTTTTAATCCCGACTAGACACTGACATCCATATTTCTGTACCTCATTTTCCCCTGTACTCTAACCAAAATAGCAACAAAGCACAATGGCTCCTGCAATCAAGAACGACTCTGCTCCGTCCTCGCCTCCTCAGAAGACCCTGAGCCTGGGCACGGCTCTGCCGTATGCGACCCGCACTGCCCTGCACCTTAAGGGCCTGGTGCCATCGGCGGTCGAGAACTTTGCGGCCCAGGAGGCCCGCGCGTACGAGCAGTTCAAGGCCAAGGGCTCGCCTCTGGAGCAGTACATTTTCCTGTCGTGGCTGCGCAACACCAACCTCAACCTGTTCTACCGCCTGGTGCTCAAGCACCTGAAGGAGATTGCTCCGGTCATCTACACGCCCACGGTCGGCCAGGCGTGCCAAGAGTTCTCGCACATCTACCCGTTTCCTGGCGCCGCCCTCGGCTGTCGACGGACTGTACATTCCGCTCAACGAGGTTGACAAACATCGACGAGATCATCAACAACTACAAGGAGTCGATTCCCGAGGGCCAGCAGCCCGAGATCACCGTCATCACCGACGGCTCGCGCATCCTGGGTCTGGGCGACCTGGGCATGAACGGCATGGGTATTCCTGTCGGCAAGCTGCAGCTGTACGTTGCCGCCGCCGGACTCGACCCGACCCGCTGCCTGCCCATCGTGCTCGACTTTGGTACCGACAACTCCAAGTATCTCGAGGACCCGCTGTACCTCGGTATCCGCCAGAAGCGTCCGAGGATCCGGAGGTAAGTCTCATCACATGATTGTTTGTTTATTCTCCGGGTCGGCCGACGGCTGCATATCTCGCCCCGGGCAGATAGGCGGTGTTTCACGCCCGGGCAAGATATAAACCATGCAGTCTTGCAGAAGGGTCTGTGCGGATCACCATGCAGCATCCCAGGCTTTTCTGTTTGCCCCGTGTGACTGCTTTTTTTATTGCTCGGAGAAATTTGTTAGTCACAAGCGCCTGCAACCTCACATGCTGACATTTGATTTCCTCCTTTTAGTTCTACGCGGCCACGGAGAAGGTCCTCAACGGCCTGACCCGCGCGTTCCCCGAGATCTTCATCCAGTTCGAGGACTTCAACACCCCGCACGCCTTTGGTCTTCTTGAGCAGTGGCGCAACAAGATCCTGTGCTTCAACGACGACATCCAGGGTACTGGCTCGGTCATTCTCTCTGGCTTCATTAACGCCATCCGCCTCGCTGGTATCCCCGCCGCGAGCAGCGCATCATGTTTGTCGGAGCCGGTTCGGCCGGAGTCGGTGTGGCCAAGCAGCTTGTCGACTACCTTGTGATCGAGCACAAGATCCCGGAGGAGCAGGCCAAGGCCATGTTCTGGTTCGTCGACTCGCGCGGTATCATCAACGCGAACCGCGGCGACAAGCTGGCGGACCACAAGATCTACTTTGCCCGGCACGACAACGGCGACACGCAGTGCAAGAACCTCGAGGAGGCCATTGAGTACGTCAAGCCGACGGCTCTGATCGGTGTCGACCATCTACAAGGCGTTCAACGAGAAGATCCTGAAGCGCGTCAACGAGCTGAACCAGAAGAACCGGCCGATCATCTTCCCGCTGTCGAACCCGCAGACCAAGGCCGAGTGCACGTTCGAGGAGGCCATGGTTGCCACGGACAACCGCGTCTTGTTCGCCTCGGGCACCGCGTTCCCGTCGTACACTATCCCGGGCACCGACGACACGCGCGTGCCGGGCCAGGGCAACAACATGTATGTGTTCCCGCCCATCGGCCTCGGAGCCAAGCTGGCCAAGCCCACCAGCATCACCGACTCGCTGATCTTTGCCGTGTCGGTTGCGCTCTCCAACACCCTGACCAAGGAGGAGGTCGCCCGTGGCGAGCTGTACCCGCGCATCGAGCGCATCCGCGAGACCTCGGCGCAGATCACCGCCGCCTTCATCCACCAGGCTGTCCGCGAGGGCCTGGCCACGGACCAGTACTGGGTTGACCTGGTCAAGGCTAACCCGGCGCCCTCGGCCACCTCGGAGATCCCCGATGGCTCGTACTCGCAGGTCGTCCTGGACGAGGTCTCCAAGCGCATGTGGGCTCCGGCCCAGTCGGCCGAGCAGTTCACGACCAAGCTCTAACTTTCCTACCTTCCCTGTGCCTATATCTTTAATTCTCAACCCATTCAAATGAAATCAATGCTGATTCATCCATGATCAAAGGAGCTGCGATTTTGTGATTCGGCGCGAGAGCAAGCACAAGGCCCACACGCGTATTCGCGTCGCCTTGGCGTTGCGCAGTACGCTGCCAAAAAGAGGCTCAAGAGCGCAACATCCTTTCTCCCCT